>NC_079903.1:3249394-3301929 GCF_024868665.1 Triplophysa rosa
ACACTTTGACTGTCATGAAGACAGACGAGAGGCACTATGCTGACGTTTGCGCTGAGCACTTTCTGCAGGTAGCCAGACAGTGGAATATTGAATTCAAAATTAGCCCACTGACCACCGATAGTGCTCGCAACATGATTGCCGCGGCCAGGCAGCTTCCGTTCGAGCATATGCCTTGCATTGCACACAGCCTCCACCGAGCTATCACAGTTGCGAAAATGTAAACATGCTTGTGTAAGTAAATAGCTCAGTGCAAAGAAAGAAGTAATGGGAACCTGTGTTTTTCCTGTTTTTTTTTTCATGTGTTTAATTGACATGTACAAGTTATTTGAAAAACATCTATGACCTTTGAAACATGTCTAGTCTTCATGCTCTATGTTGAGTATGGTTTCACTAATAATAAACAATATACATTTGCATAAAGCATCAATATTTGTCCATGCCCATGTTAATTAGAGTATTAAAAACTTGAAAAGTATTCATGTAAGGTACATTTATAACGGATAAAAATGTGCGATTAAGTTGCGATTAATCACAAGTTAACTAATTACAATCATGCGATTAATCGCGATTAAATATTTTAATCGATTGACAGCCCTAGTTTTTATTCATTATTAATGAACCACAAACTAAGCATTCGTTTTAAAGTAGGCCTAAGTAGGAAAAAACAAAGACAGTTTGTTTATTTGTGTTATACAACGCGAGTATGTCATGTGATACCACTTATTCGTCTTATATTATTCGATAATAATAAATAATGTTAATATACTTTTTGTTTAAGGAAAGGGAATAATCTAAATGTATAAATTTGAAGATCAAAATAAGTTTATTTACTCACCAGCACATCTCTATTTGGGATATTTAAAGAAGTTTTATTGTTTAAAACTGGACAAGCTTTTTTGTTAAAGGTTTTAAATGTCAAGATTCTAGACTACATAAGTGAAACTCACTTTTCAAAGAATACAATAAATAGTCTTATTTGGGGTTTTATTTAGTTAGTATACGCAAAAGATCCAATTAAAAATTGTTTAGCCTGTTATCTGATTAATAAAAAAAAACAATGATCAAAATAATCGTTAGTTTAAGCCCTAATTTATAATCTTTTCAGAATTGTGTATCTGTTACACTGTGAAGCAGTTGGAAAAGTGTTTCTGTAAAAGGAAACCTTTATGCTTCTCTTATAGATGCAAATCTTCACATGATGTGAAATATAACTCGAATGACTCCAAATGTAATATTTGTCTGCAGATTTTTTACTTGTTGTGTGTTTTCTATATTGGGGTGGCTGATGGGGGTGCCCCTGCTCAAGACAGTATGCAGAACACCACGTGACCTACAACATTCTCTCATTTCAGCTTATCTTGTCATTTCCAGTGAAGTCATGATATTAATTAACTATTGGTCGTTGTATTACACCTCCCTGCTGTTTGAAATCATTGCAGAAGGCATTGTTTTACATATTTGTTTACACTGCAGATGACAGTAGTAGTTAGATGGTTTTTTCTATATAATCTTTGTGATGCGAAGATATGAATGTCATTCTGAAGTTTTAGTAAAACCCTTTAGCTCCTCCTACAGGCACTTCTTTCTGCTTTTAGCTGTTTCTTCTAGGTCAAGACATGATTATAAATAAAATCTGGTTTGCGATTTCAGCTTTACAGGATTTAATAAACAATAACTTTTTTCTGGTCTGAAAGCTGGTCAAATCTTTTACCAGTTTCACTTTAATTTGATCTTTTGGCAGTTTTTCATATACAATTCAATGGAAAAAATGTAAACCAGGACATGTGGCTTGCTTTTTAATAAAAACGTATAATGTTTGTTTATTATTGCCTTGAGAGAGCTTTGGGTACAGCAGTGGTGATTTTCTTTAGATTTCCATTCAATTTCATTTTCACCGTCCCTCTCAGAAATCATCACCAGACGTGTTTTTCAGACCAGTAAAGCTAAAATGGATGTTTGATATAAAATCTTCTCTTGTAACATAGGAATAAATGTTGATGTTGAACTGTCACAGAGGTGTCAGGATGAATATCTCAGTAATGCTTTTGACCAGCAGGGTCGTACAGCAGGTTAAACCTCTGAAATGATATTTCTGCTGCCGTGTGGTTTGCTGGATGCTGCAGCACATCCTTCGATGTCGACCTTCGGCTCGTAATTGGAGCCCAAAGCTGTATTTTCACAAGTTCCTCTACAGAGGCCAACGCTTGCATTTTTACTAGGGCTCTCAACGTTAACAATTAACACGTGAAAAATATTTAACGCAATTAACGCAGCATCCGTTTGTTTTGACATTCTTTGTCTAGCGTTACATTATGTAATCACGCTCTTATTGTGTACAGGCTTTTAAACCACTTAAGCGCGATTTTAAACAGTTGCTTTGACGCGTTCAATGAAGATAGACAGCTTCTAAACTGTGGGACGCGGCAAAACACAATGCGAGGTCCAGTCTGGTGTAAACAGTCACGGGCTGAAGGCTGCGTCTGTGAATCTCTGTCAGACAGCGCATCCGTGTTAAGTTCTCTTTCGTGCTTGAATGGATAAAACCATACAAGATTATGTCAGAGAGCCCGTTTTGTCTAGCATTTTCTTAAGAAAGACTTCAAAGTGTAAAATAAAATCTTAAATGAATGCAAAGAGTTGTGAAAATGGGAGTGCGGTGACGGTCAGATCTGCGTACTGAGACAGCTCTTAAAGGGGCCACGCTCTTAAACATGCTGCTGTGACTCCTGTCACTAATGTTAATCAAAGAACAAAATAAAAGAAGAAATCAATGTGATTTTGTATAGCTTTAATGAGAATTCTTCTGCATTTAATTTATAATTTAGCATTAAAGACTGTAAAGTGTTTGAGAACTTCCTCTAGGTAGTGCGTCAACTCGGTCGGGGGGTGCGCGAATCCGCTAATAGACGGCGCGCGCCGGAGCCCCCGGATTTTTTTGGGGGTCCGACCTTTGGTCGACCCGAGCGCCCCGCGACAGATTGCGGGGTCTCCGGGCGCCGGGACCCCCGGGGGTCTGCGCGGCTGCGACCCCAAAGTCGAGGCCCGAAAGCGCAGTTCGGCCTCGATCCAAGGGACGGCGCCACAGCGTCCACGCGCAGCTTAGCCCACGCCCAGCCAAGTAGATGGTGCCGGGTCTCCTACTTTTCCACTGTTCCTCCCTCGTGTCCTCTAAATGAATGGTGCTTCCAGCCGGAGACCCCCGGCAGCCCCCCGTGACTATTTTTCCAGAAACTCGATCCCGGGCCGAGGCGCCCGCCGGCGGTCCCAGGCCAGTTGTCCCGTGTTTTTTTTTTAAACGTCGCCCGTTTCAATTGATCTTCGGATATGTCATTGAGCCCACCGTGCTGAGAGGTGTGTCGTGATCGTTAAAAATAAAATGCACATTTTGACCCGAAAAAAAGCGTCCGCCATAACCACTACACGTGGCTTGCGAATCACACGTGGGTAGTGGGGACTTTTCAGTGTACCATATCCATTATTCGGCGGAGGCCTCGTAAGTGTTTCGGCGGCATTGTTTAAAATGACAAATTGTGACTAACTGTGACCCTCAGTGACCTTTGTTTCATCTCATCTTCCAGTATGTGATTAGGTACACTGTGTTGCATGACATACTGTGTGCATTAGTCACAGTATGCATATTTGGGCCTAAGGTTGACATCCGAAATAACCACTACACGTGGCATGCAAATAAATGTGTAGCGGGGACTTTTCAGTGCATCATATCCATTATTCGGCGGAGGCCTCATAAGTGTTTCGGCGGCATTGTTTAAAATGACAAATTGTGACTAACTGTGACCCTCAGTGACCTTTGTTTCATCTCATCTTCCAGTATGTGATTATATACAAGGTGTTGCATGACATACTGTGTGCATTATTCACAGTATGCATATTTGGGCCTAAGGTTGACATCCGAAATAACCACTAAACATGGCTTGCAAATCAATGGGTAGTGGGGATTTTCAGTGTATCATATCCATTATTCGGCGGAGGCCTCATAAGTGTTTCGGCGGCATTGTTTAAAATGACAAAGTGTGACTCACTGTGACCCTCAGTGACCTTTGTTTCATCTCATCTTCCAGTATGTGATTAAGCACACTGTGTTTCATGACATAGCATCTTTAAACGTAAAATGCATGTTTTGATACAAAAATAAGCCTCCTTGATAACACATACACGTGGCTTGTCAGTTACAATGGTAAGAGGGAACTTCCTGGTTGCTGTGTAGTCTGTTCAGTGGTTGCAGAGTCACTCATTTACACTACACGAGGACCTCAAGCCGCGAGACCCCTGGGGGCCCGAGTGACCCCAAATTGCACAAGTGTTTGCATCACACGCCCACGGGCGACATACCGAAAGGGCTAAGGCCTGGAGCCCAAAAAAGTTATTTATATCCCCAATCACACATCACTCTTCCTGCCCATTCGTTTCAATGGGAGACAATGAGACACAAGGCCGGATTTTTGCAGTATACTCATCCGAATGAAATACCCTTAGAGAGAAGCTATGACCCCCAAACTTAACGTCCCGCCTCGGTGACCCGTGATGGTCATGTGACCGAAGCCTCGAGATCCCCTGACCTCTCGAACCTTGTTTTCTGGACATCCGCTGTACAGTTTAATGAATGGGGCGGAACAAATGGTTCCAGGTATGGTGCCCGTATGGGGGGCCCGAGGGAGGTGCGAACTCAGGGCGTCGAATGCTGACATGTGGGGTCCCCTGCTGCAGCATATTAATGGGCCGAAATCGTAGGCGTAGAGTAAGTGGTTGATAAAAAATAAACAAAAATATTCCTTGAAAAATACAAACACGCTTTTGTTGCTTTTTTGACCTTTGACCCCTGAACGAGGTCGTGGGGCTTAACTCTTCGGAGACGTGTTCGAGGGGGCACTAGAGAGTCGGAATCTAAAATCTCGAGACCCCGCGACCCTTCGGGGGCGAACGGAAGGCCGACGAGATTTCCATTAAACGCACACGGTTGCAAACCCACTCATTTAAACTACACGAGGACCTAAAGCCGCGAGACCCCTGGGGGCCCGAGGGACCCCACATTGCACGGGCGTTTGCGTCACGCCCCCACGGGCGACATACCGAAAGGGCTAAGGCCTGGAGCACAAAAAAGTTTTTTATATTCCCAATCATGTCACTCTCTTTGCCTATTCGTTTCAATGGGAGACACTTAGAAAAAAGCAAGACTTTTGTGGTACACTCATCCGAGTTAAAGACCCTTAGAAAGAAGCCAGGCCCCCCAAACTTCAGATCCTGACTCGGTGGCCCGTGAGGGTGGCTTGACCTGTCGGAATCCGGAACCCCGCCCGGATGGGTCCGCGGGGTCGTCGGACCCCCAGGGTGGCTTACGGGAAAAGTAATGTGCTAGTGGACAAAAAATGGTTTTGTGGTAGTGGGCGGGGCCTGGGGTTCCACCCCCTTCGATCTGAGGCCCAATGAGTGAAGTAGATGATCAGTGGACAGATAGTGGTTTCGTGGTAGTGGGCGTGGTCCTGGTACACCCCACGCGTTCAATGGCCAGCGGGGACGAATAGCGGAAAGCAAGGACTGGACTCCCCAGCAGTAAGCTACCCCATCCTGAATGACCAGCCATTTAGCTGTGAAAGCGGCTATTTAGAAGGTTGGATTACCTCTGCGGAGGCTTACCTGAATGGGAAAAGGCTGGCGTGGACCACAAACGGTTTCGTGGACCGTGGTGGGGGGGGGTCTCACTGGGGTCTCCATGGCTCTTGGGCGCCTTAAGAGGTGTCCACTCACCCACTATATGGGGGTTAGCTATAAGTGTGGTGGTCTTACCCCTGGGTAAGTGTAAATGGGTGTCGCGTGATCTATTCAGCGACTACCGGGGATCATTTTTCGGTGAGACGATCCATCGCCCCCACTATGCGCCATATGGCAGTTTATTTGAATGGGGAAATTTCCACGAACCCACTAAAAGTGCTTCCTTCGATTTCTGTATATTTCATGATAGCTCTCAATTATATTGTTGAATGGCTATAATTCATGTTAAAATAATCAATTTAATAGAGACATCAGTTACAGTACTAATATCAAAATGTTTTCTTTCATTCATAAAATGACGCTGTTAAAGAAATATATTGTTTCTACATCAATTTGAAGATTAAATGTGAAATTATTAAAATGTAAAAGTATATTTTAAAATATTATTGTTATGTGTGATTAATCGTGATTAATCACAGAAAATGTGTGCTTAATCCGATTAATTTTTTTAATCGATTGACAGCACTAATTTTTACCATCCAAATCACAGAGATATTTGCTCTAATCCTGCAAAAGCAGATTCTCAAGTGTCCCAGCTGTAGGGTGCAGCTCTGAGGAGAGTTTTAAACGGCAAACACAAAGGAAGGTTTGCCCTTTATTGCGAGAGCTGGATAAGGGAGTATAATGTGGTGATTTCAGAGGAGTTCAGCATTCACAGTGCAGCAGTGTATGAGAGACATAAAATAAACTGACCAAACAGCATTTATAGATAAAAAAATTGTGACTTGTCCTGTTTTGACCTCACGCTTATCTCGCACAGAGCTTTGTGTTTGTGCTTTTAACACTACTCAACCTGTTCAAAATTCACAGGTAACCTACACATATTAGAGGTGCAATGTACCAATTTAATGTGTATCGAGCCAGGCAAATCATATTTGGAATTTTAGATTAAATCATTTCAAAAGTATAACGTCGCTGTCCTTCCGGAACCTTGTGTGTCCAAATTTGCTGTTTTACAGGAAATGGAAAAAAACTTTTTAAATAAAAGCACTTTATAATACTTTTTATTGTTAAGATATTTGCAGAAAACCAGTGACAAACATATAGGGTGACTAATAATAATGATTTATGACAAAAATACAAATAATGAAATTTGGAGATACAAGGTTTCAGAAGGACAGCAGTGATATGCAGGACAAAAGATCACAATACAGATAAGTGATGTACCACAAATACAGGACTGAGCGATTGTTACAATATTAGATATTATCTAGATAATTCTGCTTAAGATATAAAATGATCTTGAAAAAATATTAAGAATATTGTATGTGATTCAATTTTTTTGTCATATATTGAGTATCATTAAAACGTTGATATACCGTAAAAAAAAAAAAAATCAGAGATCACTCCATGTTTTGCCTTTATTCAGCATTTCTACATTTAGTGTTGCAAATTCAGTCCAGTGTGAGTTGAAATTCAACAGAAACAAACCTCAGGAATGACATAAATAAACCCAAACAACAGTGTGATACAGGGCTTGACAGTAAGCATTGTCATGTGGTTGTCCTTCGGACAAGTTAATTTGTCATTCACTTGTCCGAGTACAAAAATTACTTGTCCAAAGATAAAAAAAAATGATATTTCATTTGAATTATAAAATAATATAATCAATATAATTGTTTCGGATTTAGATTGGTCAAGTTTGCTTCTAAGCATTTTAACTATTTTCCGCTTTGGCCGCCTGAATTTGGTTATTGGCCTACTCTCCTTGACCGCTAGAAAACAAAGGCAAGCAGTATTTATTATTAGTGTTAAAGCTGTAAGTTAACTGTTTTTGCACATAGCACTGGTGCTAGAGAGGTTTAAAGTTTGGTAGCACATGCAGAAATGTGCAAGTGTAGTTGTCACGGTTTGGGGACAGACGCAGGCAGATAAAGGGTTAACAGAAATATATTTATTTAAATGGCAAACAAAAACCCACGATGGGGGAAAAACAGAGCAAATCAAAACCAGGAAACAAACTTAGGTACTTCCCGTAGCAGGGAGACAAAACAAACCAGGCAAAACGGTAATCCAAAACAATAAATCCACAAACACAACAAACACGATAAACAGGAACACGGATATTCCACACGACTCAAGGAGGGAAACACAGGGCATGATATGGCACGACGAGACCGACAACAGACGAGGAACATTGAACAATGAACCAACACCGGACAGGAAAAACAGAGGCTTTAAATAGGGGAAAACAAACGAGGAATGATAACACAGGGAGGGCGACGGGCAGGTGACAAGGATCAAACACTAAGGAGAAGCTAACGAGGTAACGAGAGGGCGGGGCTTAGAGACGGGACATCAGAGAGAACGCATATTATGTCAAGGGAACAATAATGTGTTTCTCTCCACACCTAACAAGAGGTTCTGCCATGGTTCTGCCACCACACCAAGAAATACATGACAAGATGAGGTAGAACCATGACAGTAGTTCATTATGAATAGGCAGATAACTGACAAAAGACATTCGTGTTACATACAGACGGATAAATTAGGGCCATATCATTTTTAGATGACCTAAATTTGTTTAAATTTTTCTAAGTTCTGTGTTTTTCCTTTTTTACTATACAATAGTGGTATATTTGTCCACATAAATTACTGTAGTATACTATAGTATTTATAATAGTAAACTGCAGTAAAATTCTTACTATATTGTTTTTAACTTTACTATAGTATACAGTGTTTATCAATTTACTACAAGGGCACTTTTTTTCAATATTTTCAATAGCAAATACTATAGTACACTACTGTATTTTTTGTCTGAGTGTTCAATTTAACGGGACTTTTGTTTTGACGGGTCTTCGGGAAGACACTTGTTTGCAGATAGCTTCATGCAAACAGTAAAACGATCGTAAAATAAACTCTCAGAGCAACTCAGGAGATGAAGTTCATGTGTTCATATCCTCATACAGTGCAGACGCAGATAAATACTCGACCATCACTCGTGTTGTATGTTAAACTGCACGTAATTCACTCAGACACGCAGAACAGCCAGATGACATTTAACTAACGCGGATCCATGCGGTCCATGCGGATTCCGCGTCCGCATGGACTCAGTGCGGTGCGCCATTGATTATTGTCACACACAAACAAGCACAACCACGACAAACACGCAGCTCTGAGCTCTGTCTAATGCACATATTCTTATTATTCAACATATACTGTATGTTGCACTGTTTTTTTTCAAGTTACTTTCAAGGTTTTTTTTACTTTTACTTGTCCGGTCAGGCAAGTAAAATTCTCTCTCACTTGCCCATACAAAACATTAACTTGTCCCGGACAAGCTTAATGTCAAGCCCTGTGATAGACTGTGAAAATCATGTATCATTCCATCATGTATTTTTAGAATCAATTTAAAAATGAATATATGTATGTAACCATTAGTATTTTGTTGTTTTAACATGTATATAATCTTGTTTTCTTTGCAGTATTCAAGACAAACAATGTTTTCATTTGAAATCTGGGAGAAATATTGTCACTATATTCACAGAATGAAACAAAAATAATCATTTTACATAAACATGTACCTATATATGGAGGACTAAACCTGCAAAAATTATAAATAAATGAATGTATAAATAAATAAATATATAAACGAATAAATGTAATAATATGAAAATAAATACAGGAATGAATGGTTTGATAAAACAAAATAATTCGTTTTAGCTATTATTGATCTTAGCTTTAACTTTTCTTTTCATTTTTTAAATTGATTTATTATTTTTTGTGTCCATTTTTAATTATTTTTAATTATTATTATTATTTATTTTTAGATTATTTTATTTATCATTTCCTTTTATTTTTACATTTATTTATTTATACGTTTATTTATTTTTATATTTATTTATTATCGCATGTATTTATTTCCACTTTTATTTATTTATTCTTGTATTTATTCTTACTTTTCTGTGTCTTGTATGATAATTAGATGGGTTGGTCTTGCCTACTATTGGTTCAGCGTAGATTGAAGCGTTTGATCGATTACTCTTGACTTGTTTTGGACTAACGTCACGTCACTCACTGATCGTTTGCTTCGTGTATAACGTTTATGGCGTGCGCACAATTAGCTAGAGAGTTACAGCATTTAGCCAATGAAGTCGATAACCATGCATCAAATGACTATGTGTCATTCAGATTAGATGCATTTATTGAGGATTTATTACAGATTGACGGAGAGATAAATGACAAAGTTCTTCAAAATCTGTGCGAGTCAGGGGGTGCTAAGGTGGTGACCAAGTTCCGGTTACAGGTCCTCTGCCAAAGAGGTGCATGAACGACCTCAGCAGATTCGTCGATTCTGAAAGCACAAGACGACTTGATATTAAGATGTCTAATAAACACAGACTTTCTTGTTACATGATTTTGACATTCTTGTTAAGATTGCAAATTATTGGTATGATCGCCCGTAACGGCTGAAGCGAGGTGAAAAAATAAATAAAGCGATTTGACACGGGATTCGTACCCATACAATAAAGCGAGGCAGCGTGTCACTACGGTAACAATCACACTAAGCTATTTCGCAATGCTAGCTGCTGCGGATCTTTGCAATAATATCAAGATGTCACACAACAATATGCAGCTGGATGAATCAAGGGAATATGCCCGTTTTAACTTGTGACCTCTGTGTTATTTATCTCTTATGGAATGTAGTTTACGAGTACCGTTTAGTAACCACGTCTTTTTAGAAGGAATGGTTTCCATTTGATGGCCCCTGTAGTGAAAGAACGATGCTCATTACTACCGTGTTAACTTGTGACTTAAGTTCACTATGTCTCAATTCATTTACATTATGTTACATCATGTTACATTAAATCTTTACGCTTTTTCTAACCGAAAGGCTGCTTATAACTATCACTTTGACAAAGCGTTAGCTTGCGACTTCGGTTTACAAGCTCATCTGTGTAGTTAAACCTTATTACATTTTGTGCTTTATGATTTTCACCAGTTGAACTGTAACGCCACCATAGCATAGCACCCTCTGACTCGCACAGACTTTGAATGTGCTGCAAAGAGGCTAACAACCGAGGAAGAACTTTGTCATTTATCTCGCCGTCAATCTGTAATAAATCATCAATAAATGCATCTAATCTGAATGACACATAGTCATTTGATGCATGGTTATCGACTTCATTGGCTAAATGCTGTAACTCTCTAGCTAATTGTGCGCCCGCCATAGTTACTTAACGTTATACACGAAGCAAACGATCAGTGAGTGACGTGACGTTAGTCCAAAACAAGTCAAGAGTAATCGATCAAACGCTTCAATCTACGCTGAACCAATAGTAGGCAAGACCAACCCATCTAATTATCATACAAGACACAGAAAAGTAAGAATAAATACAAGAATAAATAAATAAAAGTGGAAATAAATACATGCGATAATAAATAAATATAAAAATAAATAAACGTATAAATAAATAAATGTAAAAATAAAAGGAAATGATAAATAAAATAATCTAAAAATAAAAAATAATAATAATTAAAAATAATTAAAAATGGACACAAAAAATAATAAATCAATTTAAAAAATGAAAAGAAAAGTTAAAGCTAAGATCAATAATAGCTAAAACGAATTATTTTGTTTTATCAAACCATTCATTCCTGTATTTATTTTCATATTATTACATTTATTCGTTTATATATTTATTTATTTATACATTCATTTATTTATAATTTTTGCAGGTTTAGTCCTCCATACCTATAAATAGTACATTTTGATAAACAGAAAATGATTTTGCAGTGGTCTCTTAATTATTTCTGTGGCTCTTTCCCTGAGCTTTGGCTCTACAGCGGGAGGGATGTTACAGAGGACGAGCCATTTCCACACATTCAGAGTCTGAGATGAGCGCGCTAAACAGATCACTTAGAGAGAACGCACTTATGCATTTTACATGGGCTGCTCTCAGCAGATGTACAGAATAAAGAATGAGTTCCAGGTGAGAAGAGAGAGAGAGAGAGAGAGAGAGAGAGAGAGAGAGAGAGAGAGAGAGAGAGAGAGAGAGAGAGAGAGAGAGAGAGAGAGAGAAAGCGGACGGTTTGGATTTACGAGGGAGAGTCACATGAGACATGGGTAATGCAGACATCTGCTTTGTGTTGTTTCATGACATCAGCGTTTCATCTCAGTTTATGTAATGACACTCAGACCGGATCGAGCCACCTTACAGCTTTTTTATCTTGTTGCGTGGAAATTGCTGTGAGATTTTCTGTCTGCTCCTGAAAGACATCATATCGAGATCTTCAATAATATTGACTTTTGATTGCAGACTTGAAAAATCTGAGCTCAGTTTGTCGCATTGTTCGGATCTCTTGAAACTCTTAATGACAGAGACATTTATGAGAATTCTCTCTATTCGATCTCATTGATGTCAATGAGAAATCATTTACATTTACTAAGATGTTGTTGCTTGGGTGGTTGCTTGGATGTTGATTTGGCATTGCTGTGTGTTCTGAGTTTAAAACTAGGGCTGAAACGATTCCTCGAGTAACTCAAGTAATTCGAATACAAAAAATCATCGAGGCAATTTTTGTTGCCTCCAAGCCTCGTTTAATCCATTTAACTACAGTATATACACGCAGCACTGCGTTTCCCCACGGACCATTATTACCAACGCACAGCCCGCTAAACTCTGTTCATGTTACAGGGCTCTCAAGTCTCACGCATTCACCGTGAGACACACACATTTTAGTCTGTTCACACACTCGCACGTATTTCTCATGCTGATAAATACAGGGCTCTCAAGTCTCATGCACGCATTTCAACACGTTCACACGCTCACACGCCACACCTTGTATTTCTCACGCAGAGAAATTTACAGGATAACGCCCACCAAGTTGCGCCGCTATTAGAAGAATCAAGCGAGTTCCCCATAGAGTTCAGAAGGCCCTGCCACGCACCAGCTAGTGATGGCCGGTTCGCGAACGAATCGTTCATTTGAACCGATTCTTTTTAATGAACCGGTGGAACCGGTTCACCAAATCGGACTGAATCGTTCGAAACGGTTCGCGTCTACAAAAAGCACTTATCCACAAATTCCTTCAGTTACTCACTTTTGACATGCATGAAAACCCACCCGACTCAAAATAAACCAGCCAGTATCAACGACTTTTCAGTAAATCCAACAGTACACTACTACACGCTGAACTGAACTGTTAAGCACGAGCGGAGAATCTATTCCAAGTTATAGCTAAGCTAGTTGATATAGTGAGCATGCGTGCAGTGGCGTGTTCTATCGAACGCTCCGCCTAGAGCGATCCTCGTTCTCGATTCAAGAATCGGTTGCCACAGTTTTCGGATCACCACTGAACCAACCGAGAGCTGTCTTTCGGACACGTCCGATTTGTGAACCGGTTCAACCGGACAATCGGTTCAACATATAAGAAACTACATTTGCAACATGAACATAAACATTTGAACACAGATCACACTTTTTAATGGTCATAAATATTTGTACAAACATATTCTTTATATTAATCTTGCTTAAAATGCATTACAGAAAACGTTGGTGCAGTTGTGCTTTTATGTTAATTATTGTAAAGGCTAAAAATAATTGTTTGTAAAAATAATAAACTAAACATTTATTTGTTTCATAAGTAATCCACGGTGTTTTCATGAACATTTTATTTAATTTCTAAACAAGATTATATAAATCTAAACATGACGTAATCATCATGTGCGAGAAGCAAGCGGATTCCGGTTGCCGGTGTTTTGTCGAAGTCTGTTCCCCCTATGTTTCCTCAGCGTTGTTCCTCATAGCGCCCGCTACGCAAACAGCGTGTAGAGGGCGGGCGCGTGCACGTTCCACTGGTGATTTTCAATTACCATACACATAACTAACCATTTTACAATGTATTTAAATTCATCCTTATTTATTTAAACGTATTTTATATTGCTTTTCAACATTTTGCGTTGTTCTACAAAATACATTTTAAAACAAACTGAACAGACCAAAGAATGGCTAGAAGTCATACAAAACAGGAAATGTGAAAATATATATAATTCATGGTATGAGAATATCTGGTATTTTCAACAAATAATTGAAAATCACCAGTGGAACGTGCACGCGCCCGCCCTCTACACGCTGTTTGCGTAGCGGGCGCTATGAGGAACAACTCTAATAGGAGGAAACATAGGGGGAACAGACTTCGACAAAAACACCTGTTCTTCGGACACGAACCGGTTGCAACAGCTTTTTATTCAGCAGTAGCCTACACGAACCAAGTACCCCAAAGTGCACTCTGGACGATGGGGCGGGGCGCCACATTTGGGCGTAACGACATATGTCGCCCCGACCACCTCAACTTTTATTGGTCCATGATGAACAATAGATTATTGGTGTACAGAAGTGTGACGCTTTTACAGCTTATTGGTGTAGAGAAGTATGACGCTTTGGATAGTTTGGAATGCGGAAGTACACGACAGTGCAATAGATTATGGAATACGGCAAACAGAACAGAAACGAGTGCCGTCTGACATTTCTTCAAAAAATGATTATTTTTATCAGGCTCCGGTGTTTATATTAAGTTATTTCACTTTAATGAAATCATTCAACGTAAACCGAGGAGCCTGAAGAACGCTAATTTTAGAAGAACATTTTAAACAGCACTTATATAGGCGTTTGCATGTGAACTCTTCACGTGTACCTTAGAACATCCCTAAACTTTACTGAAAAGCCCATTAATGCTGTAATTATATCGTTATCACCATTATAAAATGTAACTCCTACCCCCTTTAACATTACCTTTGTAAAATATTTGATTTGATTGAAACATTGCCTAGAAATGATTAACTTAATGCCCCATTTAATAGAAATACAAAGTAAATTCATCTACATATGAAAACAATAGAATAGAAACCTTAAAGAATCAATATATAGGGTACCTCTTACAAGCAAATAAGGTTAACATAATGCGTGCTGGCCATGGCTTTTTATTAACACAACAGCAATTGTACAGTTTTTTTGCAGCTGCATTTTACAGATTTATGCCGTTTTATTTTTCCATTCTGCACAACGGCACAAGTTATAACATGAATAAATGGTGTATACACAGTAAGTTTTTTTTTGTTTTGCAACTGCATTTTACAAATTTATGCCGCTATCTTTTTCCCTTCTGCACATCGGTACACGTTATAAAATGAATAATTGGTTAAGTGTACACAGTAAAAGTTTTTTTTTTTTGTAACTGCATTTCACAGATTGATGCAGTTTTTTTCCATTCTGCACTCAAGTTATAACAAATAAATGTAGAAAAGTGTACCGAGTTCAAGTTTGTTTTTTTGCAACTGCATTTTACAGATTCCCTTCTGCTTCTTATAACAAATGAATAAATGTAGAAGTGTACAAAGTTTAAGTTTTTTTTAACTGCATTTTACAGTTTGCAGGTGCCTTCTCTTTCCCTTCTGCACAAGTTATACATTCAATATATCAACGTGTTTCCTGTCGCATAAAAACAATCCTGGGAGCAAAAGCCTTCACAAATATCTTCTGCGTAAAAGCCCAGCAGTTCACCTCGTTTGCCTCTCCCCCTATACCCTGGTGGACAGGACTTGAAAAGGGATCTGCATTGTAAGCATTCCCTGATGCTGTACATCACCCGGTACTTTTCTTAATATTGCGGTGAGAAACGCTTCCAGTTGACCACACCTAAAAATGTAATGATAATATAGGCACGATAAATGAAAAGACAGATCACAAAGTTTAAGTTGACCTGTATCACATTTCAAGTGGAAAAAATCTTGAACCAGAAAAAGGTTTACTGTCTACAACAGGAACAATCTTACTGTCTAGCCAGGCAAAGTGTGCTCCTCTCTGTAAAACATCGTTCTTGACCACATCCCCAAACCACCTGCACACCAGTGAGAGGGTCAAGTATGCAGAATCCCCAGATGTAAGAATTACTTGCTTCAAAATCTCTGTAAGGATTTCCACAGGAAGCTGTTGAAACAAAACATATTCTGATAATCTTAAAGTGTACCATTCAATATATATCATATATATCGTGTTTATCGAAATTATATCATTTCAGAAATAAAGCACAATGACTCAAGTTGTTAATGTGTATGTGAATTTTATCATGAATATTCAATGTATTAATACTATTTTGACAATATTAACATTTTTCTTAAAAATAATCTTTGTGATCATGTAGAACAAAACTTACAAATGAATCAATATGGAATTTCTTATTATGCAAGATCTTATATTGTGAAACCATGATATTTTTCTGAGACGTTCATTGTACCAAGAAAAACTCATGACAAGCCTGGGTACTACAAGATCATTATTCACTTACCTGTTGAAATCTTTAAATTGTTTCCTGTTTGAAGTTTGGAGTCTGCTTCAGTTGTAACTGCTGGCTTGTTTGCACCATCCTTCATCATGTTTTCGTTCTCCATGTTTAGACAACACTCTTAAGGTAATAAACTGATCAAAAAAGTTATCCGTTGATTGAACCATCAAAAATTCAGTATCAGTTGATTTCATCATCATAAATTCAGTAATGTACTGCTGTCCACCTCAAATCTCTTATACATATATTAAAATAAAACAACAAAATACATTATATTGTCTAACACAGTGGTGTCAAACTCTGGAGGGTCACAGTTCCAACCAACTCTTACCCATACCTGTTTAGAATTTTCTAGTAATCCTGAATACATTGATTATCTGGATCAGGTGATTTTGAAAGGGTTTGAGCAATGTATGGTAACATATGGTTTGAGTGCTGTGGCTCTCCAGGAATTGAGTTTAAGATCAGTGGTCTAACAAGACCTAGTTATTACCTGTGGAGTCTTTATTCACAACATTATCTTTGTGTTGTTCTGATGTTGTGACCGGAGTAACGCCTGGCCCACTGACATCTTGACAGGCAGGATGGCTCAATATGTGACTTGTTAACTGTGACTTATGAATAATAGTCTTCTCACAAAAGCAGCAGTGAAAATTAGCCCTTTCTCGGCATTGGCCGCTGCATTTGACAATGATGAAATCTGAAAATTGTTGATGTATACAACAGATACATCATTACCAAAAGAAATAAACCACAATTTAGAATACGCACGCACATAATCAGTTTGGAAAAACAAACCTTTGTACTTTACGGCAGCTTCCAAATGTCTACGCGCATGAATCTGTACCATGTGTGACACCGCGTTTGTGAAATTACAAAACGGGCACAATTCAAGAGGTGCCTTTAGAATAGTCATATTCTCCTCTCGTTAAAACGGTGTGGTTCTTCATTTGTGTTAGGGACACGTTTAATCCGTGGTCAGTGACATGTTCTAAAGTGTTAAAACAAAGAACAGTTTAATTGTGTTATATTTTATTGTAGCCTCTTGAATTTAATGTAAATTAATTTAAGCTATGGGCTGCGTCCGAAAGATTGCCTCGCTGCCCCATTACACAAACACTTCGGAGGCACGGTAACCGTTAAAATATAAAAGTAAAAAACCAATTTAAGCAACTTTTTTCTCACCATGTGCCGTCTGTGTTCCTTCCATCACTACTACTACTTCTGCTGCTGCTAACGCTTCGCTTGTTTCAACACAAACAGCCCCCTGCTGGGTCGGAGTAAAATGTCAAAGACCGGAAATTTTGAATATTGGGCGGGGCGACACATGGAGCTCCGCCCAGATATGTCGCCCCGCCCCATCGTCCACACTGCACTCTGGGGCTACTCACACGAACCGATGAGCCGCTTCTTTCGGACATGGCCGACTCAGAACCGATGATACTGCGCATGCGTGTAATTTTAAAGCAGATAAAAAGCGTCTAAGTCAGATATTTTTATAAAACAGAGGTGTGATACTATAAAACACATTGGAAAGATGTTTAGGACTTTATTACTTCTTTATCACTGTAAGTAAACCAATCTGCAGCGCCGTTTACGTTCATGCCACTGCTAGAGCGGTTCTCGTTCTCGAGTCAAGAGCCGGTTCCCAACAGATTTCGATTCAGCAGTACACGAACCGAAGAGCCGCTTCTTTCGGTCACGTCCGAGTCGGTCCGACTGAGTGAGAACCGATGAGCTTAGCTAGTGAGCATGCGTGATTCACCGTGAGGCTACAGAACAGTGTGGACAACTGATGCTGTGATAATGTTACGAGCGCACGTGAACAAAAGACTTAAAATATATGGAGCAATCTGGCAAAGCGTAAGTTTATTTAATAACACATAAATCGTATTGAATTATGCATGGATCATATAGTTTCTCTAAAATGCTGATTATTCACTTTAGTTTTTATCTTTAAGACTTAAAATGTCATAGTTTGCTGCACTTCACTTTGCCTATTTGGGTGCTTTAGTTGCAAAACGTATATGTAAGAAACAGATCATGCCGTGATATGTTAACTGACAGAAGTTATGATTACAGGTTTTGGTTTATATTTGAATGTGCCGAGTGTATTTTCATCCCAGCCGGTAGGGATGATAGACTTGATGCGTTTCGTCAGGGCGAGTGACGTCATTACGTCACTAACGTCAGAGTGTAAGAGAATCGGTGAACCGGTCTTTTGAACCGGTTCATTGAAACGAACTGTCCGAAAGAACCGGTTCGCAGAAAAGAACCGGACTTCCCATCACTAGCACCAGCTAATAAAAAAAAACTACCGAACAGCCAATCAGAAAATAGCATTGCTGTATCCGGGTAAAATTGAGATATTCCTGCAACAACAACGTTTACATTCTGATTCCAACGACACATTCTGTGATTCACAGGCTCGCTCAACACGACATTAATTCAGATGGATCATTATCACTATAAAGTGCCTTTTGGTGTCCTCATCAGAAACACTGAGCCATCGTGAACATAATGTAAAATAATGACATTTTGAGGTTTTATTATAAATGTCCTAATATTTACACACATACAACTGCAGTAAGAAGATTCTTAAAATGTGTTTTATCATTTTATACCATTTTCTTTGATTTGATGTATGTGATTTTGGCATGTCCCTCACACTAAGCTAACTTCAGTGAGTGTAAAAAGTGGAAACTGCCAGGACTGTCCTTCCTGTTTTCGAGTTTTTTAACTCCATGGACAGGGTCGTGACAGAAGTCCTGCGGGTGTTTTGTGTGGAGACGCGTGGCTTTTGTTTACTTTGTGCCACTGTCCTCCTGTCCCGTCTCTTAGTTTCCCGTAGTCTGCCATTATTGTTAATCCCGGTCACCTGGCCTACCTCCCTTTTGTAATTATCCTCTGTGATTGTTTCCCTGTTTAATGTTCCCCTCAGTCTCTAGTTTTTGTCGCTTCATTGTTTTATGTTCCATGTTCGTGTCCCTGCATCTCTCGTGTTCCTACCTTGCCTTGTCCTGCATTGTCCGGTTCTTGTGAGTTATGTTTGTTTGTTGTTTTAGTCCCCGTTTTGCCCCCCAGAGGGAAGTGTTTGGTTTTTCCTTTTTGGAAAAAGTTTTTTGTTTATAGTGTATGTTTTTCCCCATTGTGGGCTTTTGTTTTGTTTTTGTTAATAAACCTTTGTTAAAACCCCTTCATCGCCTGCCTGCATTTGGGTTCTCCCTGACTATTCTGTGACAAGAAACATTGCACAAAATTAAAATATTTTTGAATGTTCTTATTGTCCTCAACAATGTATTTAATAAAACAATTTGGATAATTTATATTCTATTTTCATAATAATATTAAGCTTTTTGCATGCGTCCCTGTAATTGCTGTCTACCCTGTCATTTTGGGGTAAACGCCCCTTTAAGAAATTGTCTAATGTCCTCAGTGACATCCCCTCCCCCATTCTGCCTTTCCTCAGTGGAGAGGTTAAAACATCTGCAGCACACACAGTAAGTATCTGCACTCATTTTTCCTAGTTTTCAACATAATGTGTTTGTAGTTAAATGTTGTCAAGCTTCACATGTCCACATTGTCATAGTGACATTTTAATTAACATAAAAACATTTCAGTAATTGAAAATATATATCTTAAACAGTATACCATCAGCTTTAACAGTGAATCCCTTTGCTAGCTGCAACTACACCATGTGTTCATCCCTGCTAATTTCAGCAGCTATTCTGACACTTGTTTAGTATTAGTTCTGATTCAGAAGGAAAGAAAAGGAAAGAAAAAACTATTATACACATTTCACATTGTGAAAACCTTTGGCCTAGGCTATTTCATTATATTTTATCCAGACAATGTATAGTATTAAATATTACATTTGCTGCAAACTGCAAATATTGTTTTGCTAACATCCATCACTTATGAGCTAATGAGTAAGCTAATAGCTAAAGTTTCGCTAAGGCTGAGGCGGTATATCGTTGGCATACATGCTAACTTGATGGAGAAACTACAACTGAATACAGTCAAATTAATAACGTCATCAGAATCGCCTCATTGATATGTAAACCAGGCATTAAGTAATTAAAATGTGCTAACTTGCATACATTTGTCAGGCAATTCAGATGAACAGGATAAACAAAATAACTAAAGCATACCACCAGTTATTAGTTAATATGACTTACATCAAGAGTCTTTTCCCATAAAATGTTATGATTACATATGCAGATATATATGCAGCTTGTTTTGGATAATTTAGAAGAAATCTACAGAAGCAAACAGACGAGGGTATAGAAGGCTTAAAACAAACAACTTTATGTGTATTTTGGAATGTCCTTTCCATTAGAGCAAAAAGAAGACATGAAAGCAAAATAGACTTACATTTCAAAATTGAATTGTACATTAAGTGTCCTGCCTTAAACAATAACTTGATAAGTTTGATGTCGGACTCCTCATCTAATAACTATCCATTTTATATGTTGTGTATGCTGATAGATCTAAACTGCCCTCCCTCAAATGTGAAACAAAGTTCTTGTCACCATCAGTGTGTGTGTGCGCGTGCGTGGTACAGTAAGTGTAATTATAGGTAATAATATTAATAATAATAATAATAATTAGTTAAGCAGCTGTATTTTTGTATTTTGTCAATCATTTTTTGCAGTGTGTTTTAATTATTTTTGCAGGTTTTTTTCATGTAAAATAACAAATTAGCACAAACTACCTTTTTCAGTTTAATGTGAAGGTCATTGTTTTAATTATTTTGGTGTTATTGGGACACCAACAGTTTATTGGCGTGTGCAAAATAAACAAATTATTAGTGAAAATATGTAATTTTCCTTTGTGCAGTCATTTATCCTAAATATATCCTTGAAACTTTAGCATAGAAAACATACACAATGTGGCTTAATTTCATGTTGTTGTCTGTTCTTGTGATAAAATTTGTGAATTCTACAGAAGACCATTATTGGAAAATGAAACAATTGGGTGAGTGTGAGGGATTTCAAAAAATAGTTATTTTAATATATTTAACATTTTGTTTGGAAAAAATTAAAACAAATATGAGAAGTGCCCTTTTTTCCACTTGAGCCCATGCCCCTCAAAATGTCTGTGCACGTCCCTGCTGAGTGAAGCTAACACACTAAAATATAAGTGTCTTCCGACGACCTGCCAAAATGTGTATGTGGACAAATATATTACTATTTAATAGTAAAAAATAAACTAAAACTAATTTAGATAAACTAATTGCATCATGCATAAGCTGAAGTTAGTTGTTTACCTTTGAAATTATTCTTTCTATTTTTATTAATGTTTCTTATGTATACATTTGTATTAGGCCTATATTCCATTTTGAATGTAATATGGCAATGGAATGTACTAAATTGGTTTAGTTTTCACAGATCCGCAGAACACAAAAGAATCTCAAAAATATCAAATTCAAAATATTAAAAATATCTTTGTTTGTGTTCTGCAGAAGAAAGAAAGTCATACAGGTTTGAAATGACAAGAGTAAATGATGACCGAATTTTCATTTTGAAGGTGAACTACTCCTTTCAGGGTGAATGTTTTTTTTCTACAGTAATTCTTATAGTTGTAATATGGATAATTGCCTTAGCAAACACAAATAGTAGTTCATGGAAAATATATTTCTTAACACCTATTTCTTGAGTCCAAACTAATGGTGTGAATTTTTCATGATCTGTCCCTTTGGTCTTTACTGTACTGTACCTCTGATGAAATATACATGAGATGTGTTTGGATGGATATTTCACCTCTACAGCTCTGTTATTGCCAATATCTTTTAGATGTTATACAAAACAATGTAATGATGAATGTTTATCATAGAATCTAATGTAGTTACTGATGTGATATGATACAACACAACATCACCATCAGTTCAGTCAAGCCAATCACTCAACACATGTAATACAATTCTCTTCTCATTTCTTTTCATCTCTTCTTTTTTCTTCTCTTATTGCTGTTCTCTTCTCCTTGTCTCTGTTTTCTTATCATACTCTCTTTATATTCTCATCTCATTCAGCTACATGCTTTTAGATACCACAAACAAATGATGATGATAAAAGCAAAGTGTGCATGCTTTTTTCTCTTGTTGTCTGAGAAACAATTATATACACAGTACCACAAGCATCACCCTCTCTCTCCCTCTCTCTTTCTCTCTCTCTGTTGTCATGGCTACAGGTGGCATCACTCCAGCTTCCCAGAAGCCCTTGAAAAGACGAGAGATGCCCTTTTGAGATGACTGACACTGGAACAAACTTCATATCTGGTGAGTGTCAATCGTTCACAATAACACCGCTTTCTCTCTCAGGCTTTTGTTTTTCAGTGCACATCTTTGTGAACGTAGCATCTGTTTTCAGTTCCCTTGCCGTTGGAATTCTAGGAAATATGGGTTTGGTACATGCCGAAACACTTTTTGCAGTTAATGTGGCCTTACAGAAAAGTCTAATAGAGCAGAGTCTGATGTTTGGAATGGATTCTGATGTTTTCCTGTAAGTCCTGAGCTGTGGTTTATGTGGTGGAGAACAGAAGACAGTCAGACAGTTGGAGGTTGAAAGCTGTGACATGATATTTGACCTCTTCTTCATCATCATCATCTTTAATGGATTACAACAGAAGGGCTAATCATCTCTGGGACTACAGCAAATATATACAGGGGTAATATGTGGCACAGGTTTCGTGTTGTTGCATTTGTGTCTACAGCATTTTTTGGCACTCATTGTAAATGGAGTCATCATAAACGAGTCATTAAGACTGGCATTCAAGACATTTTGAGGGCCTTCATATAAATCATACATGTTCTTTCACTATTGCTCATGGTTGTCTTCCTCTGGTCCATGTAAAGCTGACTGTAGAACCATAGCTGGTGTGTAGTGTGTTGCTATAAAAGATGTTAGAAGTTAGTTTGGGTTAGCCAGATCCAGTTACATTTAAAAGCATACGTAAAGTTTATCAAGTCTGCACTACGTACCCATGTAGTGATTCTTAGCTTTGGTTGGGATGGGCATTTTTGATCATATTTCATTTTGAGTACTGGACAGGTTTGAAAAACGAGTACTCGATTAATTGGGGGCGGGGCGTGTCCCCAATACAATGGTGACAATGAAAAGATTTTAATTACTTTAATTTAATCTACTTCAGTTACAGTATCATCAAAGGATGCTTGTCTCACCTGTTGTTTTGTCGGAAGATTTGTACTATTGATGCAACTGTTGAACGCGGCAGATTTGGTTGCACCCTTAGACCTCTCTCAAAGAGAGACCATGATTTACTACATGCTCAATAATCTCATCAGAGATTACGGCTCTTGGTCTTGGTCTTCCTCTCCTTTGTCTCTCCCTCTCTGAACCACTCTTCTTTGATCCATATTTCCTAACATCCCCTTTATAAATACAGTAAATCATGGTAATGAGACTAAAGCAGATCACCTGAGTAGGATTTCAGCTAAAATTGTCTATACTTTACGTAAAATAATGACTGCAGAAATGCATAGCATTAGTCATCATTCTGTTTTAAAAGTGTTTTAACCATTTTGAAAGCAGTGTGTTAGCAATTGAAAAATGTGCTGTAAATTGATAGTGTTCTGCAGGTTGTGGACTATGAATGACGAAAGTGTTTGTGAATTTTGAAAAATGTGGTCACTGAATGAATTTTGTCTGAAAGCAATGAAAAATGAGTCACAGTTTGGTCTGCACAGACTTCTGTTTTGCAAACTGTGTGAAGAGTTTTGAAAATGTGGCTTCAGTGTTGAACAATGCTTGTTAGCAGTTGAAAAAAACTGTAATAAAATATCTGCTGTTGCTTTTACTTAGATAGTGTTGCATTAGCCAATTTATAGATCGACAAGGTCTTTATCTTGTGATATCAGCAATCGTGCCTAATACCTTTAAAGTACAAGGCTTATAAAGTGTAACTCCAGGTCTCTCTCATCTGACAGATGATGTTGTTTAGGCGGACAGACGCTTGTCCGCTTCCTACACGAGTCATGAAGTATTCATTACCTGCTACAACACACAACAGCTTATTGTATTATTCATAGCAAAAGCTAACAAGTTTATTCTCTACAATACCGCTGCAAGGTTCTCACCAAGGTGATGGAAACAATCATATATGTGCATTTATAATGAGCTTCATTAATACATGCCCTAAGATGCATGCATCACAAATAAGTGTTGGATTGATAGAGGCTTTCTTTACCACTCGGTGCAATTGTGTGTGCGCACTGAAACCTTTGTTGTGCCATTTTGCCATTAATCTTTAATGTGCAGAGCAGTGGACGTTCTGACATGCAGAGAAATGAAGCACTATTGCAGTGAATGTTCTGATGTGTAGAGAAATGAAGCACTATTGCAGTGAATGTTCTGATGTGTAGAGAAATGCAGCACTATTGCAGTGAATGTTCGGATGTGTAGAGAAATGCAGCACTATTGCAGTAAATGTTCTGATGTGTAGAGAAATGAAGCACTATTGCAGTGAATGTTCTGATGTGTAGAGAAATGAAGCACTATTGCAGTAAATGTTCTGATGTGTAGAGAAATGCAGCACTATTGCAGTGAATGTTCTGACCAGTGGCGGCTGGCCAATAGAGGGTGCTAGGGCGACACCCTCCCTGAGCTACACACACAAAATAATAATTATATAATTTTTTTAAATGTATATTTGCATAATGTAATGTTACAGATAATCATCTGTGGAAAATATGTTTTCATCATCACAATATGGCCTCTCTGCCTGTCTCAATTTCAGCTGAGGGGCGATCGAGAAATCGCCCACAAGAATTTAGTCAAATCCTGATTCAAGATATACATATATTTAAGTTGTGAAATAAAATTTACCCAATCAGCGTCCACAAATCTTATCTGAAATGGGTGATTTTTCTGTCGCCCCAAACTGTTAAAATCAGGGCTGGTCTGTAGTGGCGCAATTTCCAATTGTGTGACAATGGCGGGCTCAGATAATTCCGGACACGAACCTAACTCTGTAAAATCTCTACTCCAATGTACGTTTGAGAAGAGAACTTTGGCAGAAAAACTGAAAGTAAAGGAGCTGGGTCCAGATCAGCCTGACCTTTTAATCAGACAGCAGACAAGCAAAAAAGGGAAGAAGTACACGCGAAGCTTCTCTTCCCGTTGGTACACCAAAAAGGCCTGGCTATGTGGGTGCGTTTCTGCTAATGCCTTATTTTGCTTTCCGTGCCTGTTGTTTAAAGCAACTGGGACAGATCCAGCATGGACAGTTACGGGAGTGAGGGATATGAAGCGCCTGATTAATTTTCTTGTAGATCCTGGTTATCCTCAGATTTGTATCAGTCATGGAAGTGTCCAAAATTTAACTGAGACTGGTAAATTAACTGATCAGAGCTGATTTAATGAATAAACAGGTAACTAGATTTTCTTTAACGTTGTTGCTTGCTGAAATAGTTTTCTGTGCCAGTGTGACACAGCCCCACCTCAAAAAATTTTCACCAGCCGCCACTGGTTCTGACGTGTAGAGAAATGCAGCATTCTTGCAGTGACATTCTGATGTAAAGAGAAGAAATGCAGCACAGTTGCAGTAAATGTTCTGACGTGTAGAGAAATGCAGCACCGTTGAATTGAATGTTCTGACGTGTAGAGAAATACAGCACTATTGCAGTGAATGTTCTGACGTGTAGATAAATGTAGCACTCTTGCAGTGGATGTTTTAAGTATGAGAGGTGATTGATATCATGGCTAAAAGCTTTTTCTTTCTGCAGTGCCAAGACTCTAAATCACACTGTAGAAGCTATTTTCTTTGTGTTGGCTTTCATTGTGTGAGCTCACCAATAGAACCTTAGTTATGATATCAATACAAGATTAAAGCTGCGAGCAGCGATGTTCGGGCACTCGCGGAAAGTGCCACCGCAACCGGTGCAACCACCAGCCGTCGGCCTCAGGAAGAGCGAACGGTGGACAATGCGCATATAGAAGTTACATTATAGAAAGACTTTAATTTATTTACATGTACCAGATTTTCTGCTGCCAGTTTGTGGCGCAATACTGTAGGTTAGTATTGACATATTTAACATTTCTTTCGGGGCATGACTCTTATCAAACATGTTAAGTTTGGAGCAGACTGGACAACGGGTCGATGTTCATCTGATTAAAGCTCTAGGAGGAGTTTGTTAAAGTAGGACACCTGGAAATGGAAAAAACTGCAAAGAACGTGCAGTGGAAAGTGAAAATAAATGACTTCACGGTGGGTTTAGAGCATGGGTCCAAGAGATTTCTTTCTTGGTATTGAGATGATAGACAAGTAAGTGCAATTGCTGCACGATTGTGTAAGGAAAACAGTAAATGGTAGGCAATAAAATTTATGCAGGCGAATTATAGTAGGATTTGTTATTTATTTAAATGTGTCACATTCCCTTTTGCCAGCTGGTGGCGCTATTGCTATGAGTGAACACTGGGTTCTAGGTGGCGCTAGCGAGCCATTTTGCCACGCCTAATTTTAAAACCCATATCAGACGTAAATTTTTGCAAGGTCTGATGCGTGTGCAAATTATTGTGAGTTTTTGAGCATGTTTAGGCCTTCAAATTAGCGATCAAAGAGGTAGAAGAAGAAGAAGAAGAATTAAAGCTGCAAGCAGCGATGATCGGGCCCTCGCGCAAAAGTGCAACCGCAACCCTGTGCCATTACCACCCGTCGGCCTCAGGAACAGTGAACGGTGGGCAACGTGCATATAAGGAGTTACATTATAGATTTTTCCGTGCCATATTCCCTTTTTCCAGCTGGTGGCGCTATGACTATAAGTGAACACTGACATGGATATGTGTTCAGGCCAGGACTCTTATCAAACATGTGAAGTGTGAGGCTGGTCAGACATTGTGTGCCTGAGTTACTATAGCTTCCTGTTTCATGGCGAAACATCAAACTTTGTCAAGCCACCACGGACACGCCCCTCATGAAAAGTCTGGAACTTGCAATGTATCGTCACAAAGGTCTAGGAAGTTATATTATAGAAAGATTTTAATTTATTTACATGTACCAGATTTCCTGTTATTTATTTAAATGTGTCACACTCCCTTTTGCCAGCTGGTGGCGCTATTGCTATGAGTGAACACTGACATGGATATGTGTTCAGTCCAGGACTCTTATCAAACATGTGAACTGTGAGGCAGGTCAGACATTGTGTGTCTGAGTTACTATAGCTTCCTGTTTCATGGCGAAACTTCAAACTGTGTCAGGCCGCCACGGTCACGCCCCTCAACGAAAAGTCAGGAACTTGCAATGTATCTTCACAAAGGTCTGAAGATCATACTGGCTGTACTCTTCAAATATATGCTGACCTGTTCGAACCTCTATGAGGAGTCAATCACAGTTTGAAACATGTCACTTCCGGTTTCCTGCAGGTGGCGCTATAACTGTATCTGAAAATTACCATGTAGATGTCTTCAGGCCAGGTCTCTTATCAAACATGTGAAGTTTGGGGCAGGTCAGACATTGTGTACCTGAGTTACTATAGCTTCCTGTTTCATGGCGAAACATCATACTTTGTCAGGCCGCCACGGACACGCCCCTCAACGAAAAGTTAGGATCTTTCAATGTATCATCACAAATGTCTGAAGATCATACTGGCTGCACTCTACAAATATGATGCTGACCTGTTTGAATCTCTATGAGGAGTTAATCACAGTTTAAAACATGTCACTTCCTGTTTCCTGCAGGTGGCGCTATAACTGTATCTGAAAATTACCATGTAGATGTCTTCAGGCCAGGACTTTTATCAAATGTGTGAAGTCTGGGTGAAGTCTGGTGCCTCTTGGACATTGTATGCCTGAGTTAAAACAACTTCTTGTTCATGGCGAAACGCCAAACTTTGGCAGGCCGCCAGGGTCACGTTCCCCCATGAAAAGTCAAGATCTCCGCAATTTAGCTTCGCAAAGGCCTTAAGATGAGAATGACATGAAGGTGATGTTGATCGGATTAAAACTCTAGGAGGAGTTCGTTAAAGTACAACGACTGGAAATTGAAACAAATTACAAAATTGCACAGGAAATCAAAAATCACGGACTTCCTGTTGGGTTTAGAGATATGCTCCAAGATACTTTTCTTAATGATTTGGGGTGTTCTATGAGCCCACCAAATTTGGTGCATGTACGTTTTGCGTAGCGGCCTGGGCAGTTCTAGGTGGCGCTAGCGAGCCAATTTGCCACGCCTAATTTTGAAACCCCTATCAGACGTAAATTTTCGCCACGTCTGATGCATGTGCAAGTTATTGTGAGTTTTTGAGCATGTTTAGGCCTTCAAATTAGCGATCAAAGAGGGAGAAGAACACAGAAACAATAGGGCTCTGCACTGCGGTGCAAGCCGGTGGCTTGCTCCTCCGTGCTCGGGCCCTAATAAACAACACAGAAACAAAAGGGCTCTGCACTGCGGTGCAAGCCTGCGGCTTGCTCCTCCGTGCTCGGGCCCTAATAATAATAATAATAAACAACACAGAAACAAAAGGGCTCTGCACTGCGGTGCAAGCCTGCGGCTTGCTCCTTCGTGCTCGGGCCCTAATAAACAACACAGAAACAAAAGGGCTCTGCACTGCGGTGCAAGCCTGCGGCTTGCTCCTTCGTGCTCGGGCCCTAATAAACAAAGAAAATGTGAATGAAGCATATCAGTACAAAAGTCACTATAATGAAGCTGGTGTGTTGCTGGGTATTCTGGATGGATGGTCACTAATGTGTTTACAGTGTTTTTGGAGATGTGACGTGGTCCGTATGGCCTGTAGACTGTTGCTTCATGTCTCAAAGTACGTGTGACGTCACGTCTTTGTTACTCTTTAAGATTAACCACAAATGACTGTGTGCTCCAGTGCTGCCAGTTGCCACACAATTCAATTCATTATATTAATCAAATCACATCAAATGCCAAAAGTGCTGTCGTTGTTTTTTTCTGACAATTAAAGGCAGAAATCATCAGTGTGTGATGAATTCCATTTAACCTGTCAGTGTGATTTCTAGTGTTTGTGATGAGCTGTACAGCAGAGCTCTTCTCTGTGTCGGCCCGGCAGGGGTCACGCTGTCAAACCCTTCATCTTCATTACAAAACAATCACAATTAACTGTGCATGCAGAAATGACAAATTAATTCCTTCTGATTCACTGCATGTGAAAAATCTCTCCGAGCTGACATACCCAGTGTTTTTCTGGGTCAAGATCAAGAAAGTTTTTAAACGTGCAGTTAAAACACTACCTTTCAAAATTGTGATGGTGTTTTTCTTTGTTGTGTTTTTTTGTGATGGTAAGGTAATTAGTTATCTCAGACTTATGTCCCATGGCGTGTGAAAAGCTTTTCGAATCAGTCACCATTTCTAAAAGCTACGCTAGCTGTCTACGATAGTCAGAAGAAAAATTTGAAGCGGATCTATTGTGTCCCATGAGGAGCCTTCTTAATGCGATAGTAGTGGCCTTGAACAACCTCTGCTAACTTTTATTTAATTATTCATCCCGATGGTAATCAATATTTTACAAAGTCCTTCTGATGGGCCACTTACGATACAATTTACATCATGTCCCTACCAAATAAAACATTTCTTGCCTTTGGCTTTATTAGAGATGTTGTCCTTGCTCATCTCTCTATCATGGGGAACACATAAAACAGCTCATGAAACTTGAGGCCGGCTGGCGGATTGAAGCGTGAAGGTGCCGTGTTTCCTGTCCAGCACACATAGTGCTGCAGATGTGCGATTATTGGAACAGAAATGCATGTCAGCCCTGTCACGTGGGTCCAATTGATTTTTTTTAATATAGTATAGTAAAAGTGCAGTTATCATATCTTTTGGCATGTAAATTATGGGAATAACCACAGTTTTGCTAAAATGACCTTGATTACACTGTGGTTATTATAGACATTCATAACATATTATAGTACGTTTCATAACAATATAAACAAACGTCACTGCGCATGTGATTACGATGTTGGCTACCAACCTGCAGGTGACCCTCCTCCAAAAGCTTCCCCTCACTGTCCTAGTAAAGGTCAGTTTATGGTTCTGCGTAGGACCTACGCCGTAACCTACGGCGTAGCCTACGCAGAGCCGCGTACCCTGTGCGTACCCTACGCCGTAGCCTGACGCGCACCTCTCCAAAAATGTAACAACGCGTCAACTCAACGCGGACCCTACGCGGACCGCAAGCGCTGTGATTGGTCGGTTTGGCAGCATCGTACTTCCTTCTACGCATTTCCTGCATCTTCTTCTCTGGTGTCTTCTTCCGGCAAGTTCAGAGTCCACAAAAGAACAACATGGTGAGCATCGACATCGACCAAGTTACTGAGCGTCTGATTGAAGAGGTTCGGAAATACACGCATCTGTATGACTCCTCTTCGGCGAACTATAAAGACTGTCAGATGGCGGCGAATTCTTGGAGAGAGATTTCCTCTAACGTCGGTTTGGCTTCCATTGTTGTTTGCAAACACTAGCATACACACACACAAAACATCGGCGAAGAAGAGCAAACCCATGAAAACACAAAGAGCCAACTAGCGTTTCGGCGGTGTAATTGCAGTATGACACATACTCTCAACGCAGAACCATAAATGTTCACGACGGCGTCGTCTACGTACGTAGGCTACGCCGTATGTTACGGCGTAGGTCCTACGCAGAACCATAAACTGACCTTAAGTCCCGAAGCAGCTCGAGTAAAACATCTCGCAGCGGTGTCAGCTCTCACTCCAGAGTGAGTAGGCGTTCTATTACATCTGCTGGCGTCTACGTCCCACCAGAGCTCTCTAGCGTCCAGACAGCTATGTTGGAGGAGAAGATTAAACAGAGACAGTATGACAGTCTACGGCAGCAAGTAGAAGAGGACTCCATGATTGATCTGGAACACCAAAGACTGCAGACACAAGCTACAGAGGCTCAGCGCATGCAAGAGGAAGCTCTTTCCGCAAAGTTGGTCCTGTCCAAACACTCAGAACGACAGCGTAAACTTCAACAAGCAGAGACCGAGCTTGAAGTGGCTAAGCTTGTATCTTCCATGCTCTCAATAGATTCTAGTGCTACCACTCCAGTCCCTATGGACTCTGGTTCTCCAAACACGCACCAGCTTGCAGCACAGCGCAGCCAGACCAGTTCACCTCAGCTTATGTCTTCGAAGTCTCAGCAGCCCCCTTTCCAGTCACCAGCTGTGACATCATCGCTGCTGCCCTGTCCTACAGAACAGCATGATCCTGATGACTCTGCGGTGTTCCAGCCGGCACCTAGACAGCCACAGTGGGCCTTACCTGCTACTCACTCTGTGGGTGCGCCCTTGACAGATGCACTACGTCCGGGACCACAATCATCTTCATCGCCAGTCCCTGACATGGCCCCTTCTGTTCATACTGCCATCCCAATGCCCTCTGTGTCATCAACGTCAAATGTGGCACCTCAGCCTTCAGCCACGCCCACCAACCCGACCTCTGCTGCTTACCCCATAAGCATCAACATGCAGCATGTGACACAGCAGCCTATAACAGCCACACTACCTACCCGTCGTTACGGGCAACACCAGATGGCAACAGCGCCAGTGACAACGTTTCCAGGGCCATTGCAGCTCCCTGTCTCCAGCCACCAAGCTTCGGCAGGGACATCTCATGCTCCAGGTTACGTTCAAGCAGCTTCATCTGTGCCTTTCTCCCCAGCTGTCTGCTCACCTTATCTGAGTCCAGAGCTCCTGTTTGCCTCAGCCAATGGCATTCCACGACCTACATTGCCAGTTTTCGAGAGTGGAACTGAGAGTGACTTTGCTTTGTTTAAGTTAGCTTTGGACAATTTGTTGAGCAATCACAATCATATCAACGAACAGTATAAATATCATGTTCTCTTAAGCCACTTGAAACCAGCCTATCGTGACAGTTTTGTGGAATACTGTTTGAATCGGGGTATCCTCCAGACGGGCACACACAAGACTTACACACTTCCTGATTTCGCAGGGTGGCTCCAGATCAAGTCCCAAGCGAAACGTATCTCCAGCCGAGCCGCAGCTATGTTCCAGAACGAAACCCCAAAGGCCCCTAGTAGAGCTAGAGGAGCGCCTCATCCTAGAGAGCAGCCTAGGCCGGTTCTCCTGACACGTGAGAGCGTAGCTAAGGCTCCTGAGCCTACACCCCCTAAATCCAGCTCTAAGCCCAAGCCTTACTGTCCCTATTGTGACAACAGGGATCACTACCTTAACTCTTGTGAGACTTTCAAGAAGTTGACTATCGCTCAGATCGTAGCTTGGATTGAAGATGATAAACGCTGCTGGAGATGTGGACGGTTTCATGCTGTAGAGTCTTGTAACCTTAAACGTCCATGTAAAATCTGTAAAGAGCTACATCTTACAGTTCTTCATGATTACATTAATCACACCACCAGAGCTGTTCTCACTGTCAGCCTCCCAACTACCCGGGTGTACTTGGACAGACCGAACCGTACACCTAGAGTTATGTTGAAGGTCGTCAAGGTCCTCCTCCATAATGGACCCCGCACAATGTAGGCACATGCCGTTCTCGATGACGGGTCAGAGAGAACAATTGTGCTTTCACCAGTTGTTCAGCAGCTCAAGCTTACCTGTACCCCAGAGTTACTTCATTTACAGACCGTCCGACAGTGTCACACAGAACTTGAAGGGTCGGCTGTTTCATTCGAGGTCTCATCAGTCACCAAACCTACACAGAGATTCACCATCCCTAATGCCTTTACAGCGACCGGTCTGAGCCTGGCAGAACATAACTATCCAGTGGTTGCACTTCAACGAGCTTATCGTCATCTGAGAGATCTTCCTCTACCCCCTGTTGACAGAGTCAAGCCACTACTTCTCATTGGTTCCGATATGCCACACCTTCTAATGCCGATACAGCCCGTATGCCAAGGCCCAGACGGAGGTCCAATAGCTATCAGGACACAGCTGGGATGGTCTCTTCAAGGTCCCATGAGCCCCAAGCAGCCCTCACGGCGTCATCAGCAGTGCCTTCATATCACCACCGCTCAGCCTCATGATGATCTGATTCGGCACGTTGAACGACTCTGGCAAGTCGACACCCTCCCATACAATGAGAGAATGGTCACCAGGTCCAAGCAAGACAAAGATGCTCTCGCCATGCTCCAGAATGCCACCACCAGAGTGAATATAGATGGCGTTCAGCGTTATGCCACACCTTTGCTCCGACGTATGCCTATGACCATTCTCCAGGCCGAAAAGGATGCTGTTCTTCCCAGTCTTCGAAATACTGAGCGCAGACTGGCACAAGATCCTGAACGAGCCAAAGCCTACTGCACTGAAATCCATAAGCTGGAATCCGCTGGATATGTAGCCAAGATAACGACAGAAGAAGCACACAATACTTCAGAGTCCTGGTTCATTCCGCACCATATGGTACATCACAACGGAAAGACTAGGATCGTCTTTAACTGTTCCTTTCACAATCAGGGACAATCCTTGAACAGTCAGCTGCTTCCTGGTCCAATTCTGGGACCATCATTGTTAGGTGTGCTTCTGAGGTTTCGACAACACACCTTTGCTGTGAGCGGGGACATAAAGGGTATGTTCCACCAGGTACGCTTGCTACCCAAGGACAAGCCAGTGCTGCGGTTCCTGTGGAGGGACATGTGCCGTGACAAGGAACCTGAGATTTACGAATGGCAGGTGCTTCCGTTCGGTACTACATGCAGTCCGTGTTGTGCCATCTATGCCCTCCAGCGCCATGCCCAAGAACAAAGGGATGACCAAGTCAACCTGGCTAACTTAGTTGAGAATTCTTTCTATGTTGATAACTGCCTGCACAGCACTTCAAACTCTGATGAAGCTAAGGAGGTGGTTGACGGACTTCGTCAGCTGTTGTCGAATGGAGGCTTTGACGTAAGACAGTGGGCCTGCAACATACCCTCCGTCATTGAACATCTTCCTGCAGAAGCCCGTTCCTCTAACAGTGAACTGTGGTTGACCAAAGCCAGCACAGACCTACAAGAACCCACTCTGGGCCTGCGGTGGGATTGTATCAGTGACACCCTTGGCTATAATTTGCGCACGACCGAGCCTTTAGAGCCTACCATGAGAACCATGTATAAAACCTTGGCCAGCCAGTATGACCCGCTGGGGTATATCATCCCCTTTACCACCCGGGCTAAGATTCTCATCCAAGACCTCTGGAAGCAGAATTTGGGTTGGGACGATCCGATAACACCTTTACCGCTAAGAGAGAAGTGGTTAAATTGGATCAGCGAGATTCCTAATCTCATTCACCTTCAATTTCCTCGACCCTACGCACCAGCCTGTACCGATCCCCTTAGAGCTATGCGAGAACTCCACATATTTTGCGACGCGTCAGAAAGAGCATATGGCTCTGTGGCCTATCTGCGCACTACTGATAATCAAGGTCGCATCTATGTCTCCTTCGTTTTGGCCAGATCCAGAGTGGCTCTCAAAAAATTCCTCTCCATGCCCCGTTTGGAGCTGAGTGCAGCCCTGACCGGCGCTCAGTTAGCCAAAGTGATTCAGAATGAGTTGTCTCTTAACGTCGAAACGGTTACCCTCTGGTCCGACTCAACCACCGTGCTGAACTGGCTGACATCTGAGTCCTGTCGCTTCTATGTATTTGTAGGGACACGTGTAGCAGAAATCCAGACCCTCACAGACACGGCTGAATGGCGATACATTGATTCAGCTCACAACCCTGCTGACCATCTCACGAGAGGTCTGACACTGACACAGCTAGTAAGTCACCACCAGTGGAGTTCAGGACCAGACTTCCTCCTTAAAGCTTCTAACCAGTGGCCATCTACACCCGTCATTGAGGTAGAAACAGACATCAGTGAGTTAAGGAAAACATTTATCGGCACGGTCACAGATTCCAGACATTTATTTCCAGATCCCAAATAATTCCACACATGGATGGAGCTTGTTCAAGCCACTGCCATCTCCCTACACGGGGCGGCTACAGCTGACAGTGACTTTTTGCTGCAAGCGGAGGATTATGTTGAGGCGGAGAGACTTATCCTGGCCCAAGCTCAACAGGACGCATTCCCCCTAGAAGTTCAAGCTTTAAAGACTGGACAGTTAATTCTAGCTAACAGTCGCCTGGCATCCCTTGCTCCCGAATTAGATAAGGACACTGGCCTCCTCAGAGTAGGAGGACGATTACGTCGAGCCAGTGACCTCGACCTGGATGCCATTCACCCCATTGTGTTGTATCCTGGTCATACTACTACTAAGTTGTTGATCAAAGAGACAGACGGTCGACTTCTACATCCTGGTTCTGAATGGGTGCTAGCAGAATTGCGTCGTCAATACTGGATACTTCGAGGCAGAGAGGCCGTCCGTAAACACCAGCGCAAATGTCAAGATTGTCAGTTCTGGTGTGCCAAACCAGAAGTTCCTCAAATGGCCGATCTTCCATCCTGCAGGCTGCAACTTCACCAACCACCGTTTTACTCCACTGGGGTAGACTGTTTCGGCCCCTTTTCAATCAAAGTTGGTCGTCGCCACGAAAAAAGATGGGGCATCCTCTATAAATGCATGACGACCCGATGTGTGCACCTTAATCTGTTGGAGCACCTTGACTCTGATGCATTCTTGCTCTCTCTGCGTCGCTTTATAGCACGATGAGGCAAGCCCATGGAATTGCTTTGTGACAACGGTACCAACTTTGTAGGAGGAGATCGGGAACTATGTGACACTTTCAATGCCATGGCACCAAGCTGCAAGAGCTGTTAGCACCACAGAAGATCAGATTCCGCCATATCCCTCCTAATGCTCCTCATTTCGGAGGAACCTGGGAGCGTGAAGTTAAATCTGTAAAAACAGCACTACGTGTCATTCTGCGAGAGCAATCGGTGCCAGAGCCAGTGCTGCAGACCTTGTTAGTGGAGGTTGAGGGCATTCTAAATGCTAAGTCCCTCGGTTACGTGTCTTCCGATGTCGCAGACTTAGACCCAGTGACTCCCAACTTACTCCTTATGGGCCGCCGTGATGCCTCCCTACCTCAAGTCTTCTTTGGCTCTACCAACTTGCTCGAAAGACGCAGATGGAGACACAGCCAGGTGCTAGCCGATCGCTTTTGGACTGCCTTCATCCGAGATTACCTCCCAAGTTTACAGAATCGGCATAAATGGAAAAGGGATGGGAAAGAGCTGATTGTGGGTCAAGTAGTTCTAATTGTTGATCCACAACTTCCTCGTGCCCTCTGGCCTGTAGGCACAGTGACTGAGACGCTGGCCGGACCTGACCGAAAAATCCGCACTGCACGTGTCAGAGTTAATCAGAAATTCTATACTCGCCCAGTTTTACGGCTGATTCCACTTCCTCAACTTGAGGGAGAGTCTTAGACACCATAGACAGGCTTTGGTGTTTACAATTATCCTGCCAGACAATAGGGAGCGGCTGTACAAAAGCCTGTCCTAGGAACCGAAGTTACTGTCAAGGACGGACGGATTTAAGTGTTGCACGCAGAAAGACAGTAAGCTGAATGCTCATCTGTGCACCTTTGTTCATGCTCTGGATAATGCGTTTTATGCCTTAATGTAAGTAATCTGTACAGGTGTATGTTCATATAGTACATGTTATAGATGGTCCCGCGATTGTTGGCGGCTATCATCGCCGAGTTCTGAGCGCCGTAGCGGCTGTGGTTTGCAGCTCGAGAGATACGCTAATTAGCGTTAGCACCTGGTGTTTTATAATGCTGCGTCACCCACATGTTTACATTAATAACGTGCTATAGCCCAACTATATCATGCTTATTTGCACTGGTTGGTCTTCTAGTAATGTTAAGGGTGCATACTTGATTGTCTACTCTGTGTTTATTTGCATATATTTGTATATGTCAGTGTCAATGGTTCTCAGGATGTGGTTGTAATTATATATATTTTTTTTGTTTTTCCTTTAGAACATTAATGCAGAGCATTGCCAAGGAATGCTTAGTGCAGATGACACCCTAAGACTGTTCAATAAACATCTTTGTGAAGAATCTCTTCTCCAATTTCTGATTCTCTGACCGGAATCCTGTCCATATTTGGCCGCCTCAACCGGTGTAAAATTAGTGGTGGAGTGGCTCCGCTACAGTGTTTTCGAACAATCCAACACCCCTTTGTTTCTGGAGGCGGGGTTTACATGACGTATGCAAATAAAATGACGCGTTATTTCCCACAGACCAGGCGGCGCTACATAACACACCCACCTATTACTCAACTCAACTTTATTTATATAGCGCTTTTTACAATTTTCATTGTTACAAAGCAGCTGTACATAAGCCATATTGACTATAAGCAAACCAATTAAAGTTGTACCTGCAAAAACAAGAAAAAGGTGAAAACCAACCAGGGGATTCCAGTTCCCCTCTGGCAAAAGCTGCTGCCTCTGCCCAAGCTCCAGAGAGCTTGCACAAGGCTAAATAAACTTACTAATAATGTAAATTATAGTTTAAGATTATCATTAATAATCTAATAGCATTTGACATTTTGTGGTGAGGACGTGTCAGGTGACCGCGTCCTTTATCCAGCTCTATGATCTCAGCTCTTGTCAGGTCTCCGCTCTACCATCAGGTCAGGCCATGAACTGCATCCTGCTCGCTGTGGTAACCTTGGAACAATGAGACAAGACTGGCTGAGAGTAGAGTACTGTTCTGCACCCATTGATGCAACAAGCACATCAGTTGTGATTTTGGTCCATGGCCATTATTACGTAATGGCCATGGACCAATGGTGGCTCGAAAGTGTTTACCGAACTTTCCCGGAGAGTTCTGTTTGGTTTGCTGCGGCGAACTAGTGAAACGAATTGTCGTTTGGACCACATTTTGTTCGAAATCAGGTCACAGACGTTCGTTTTTCGATTTCGAATGTAGTATGCCGAGCCCTTTACTTGGCTAAACTTCCATATTTTGAATTTCAAAATATTTTGAATTTAGACTGCGATACCAAGCTAAACCGCTATATGTCAATGCACCATACGTTTTTTTAAATGCGACCGAACTACAGGACCCATACAAATTGTTTATTTAATAAAATGAAAAATTCAACAAATCGTTTATTTAATACAATTATTATACAGTAAAATAATAATACAAATTAATATGAACATAAATTAAATAGTTATATTATTAGACACTAGCCAAAAAAAAAAACGCAAGTTAACTAGGGGTCAGACGAGAGCGCATCCGATGAAACGGTCTATAGCAGGAGTCTTCAACTAAAATCGCTTGAGGTCCAGTAAACGAACCCTCCTTACCAGCCGAGGTACGGACAATTAAATACCTAAAAACATGAATTGATGGTTTTTGGCAGACCAAAGAAATAAAAATGTCTTTTCATATCTATATGACGGCATAACAATGTCTGACAACAACATAATGAAGGCAAATGTGCAAAATGCCCTAATCTCTAAACCTGCACTGAACATACATTCATTTCAACATTTAACAACTTTAAAAGAAAACTAAAGTGTTGTTTTCTGCTGAACCGAGATCAAAAAATAGCAGCAACAAGTTGTGACTGAACATCCTCTGATAACATTTCAGCTCTTCTGGTGGCTGTTGCAGCTGAAAGTTTTTTTTTTAAATATTTTCTTTGTTCATGTCTTTATTTTCCTTCTAAAAGTGTTTCACACACAGCCTCCATGCACTCTTTTACTATTTGCCCATCAGTAAAGGGCTTGTTATGTTTTCCAAAGATCCACTGTATTCTTAGTGAACATTCATATGCTCGTTGATGGGTGGTAAGTGAGTGAGGTTGGAGCCGTGTAGATCGCTCCTACTGGGCTTTGAGCTAATATATTTTCCGTGTCCTTACCTCAGACTGCTGCGGGCAAGTGTCTATGTCTAATTTCATAATGCAGTTTAAGTTTTGTTCTGTTCGCAATGTGCGTTCATACAGGCGAACTCGCTGTGTACAGAATAACGCTGATTCAACGAGCCAACTTCACAGCTAAAAACATTATAATGATGTACAGCAAGTTAATTTAGGAAATCTTTTCAAGAAATTCAAGAAAATGTAAATTGAACGTAAAACTCCCGAACAGCCGTGAAACACAGCTAATTCAGCTCCTAATATAGCTCTTTTACTGAACTCTTCAGCGTCTCACTGTGCTGGTAACGAAACAGCGCCTCCATTGTTTCGTAACTGCAGTTACAAATGACAGTCTGTTTAATAATGCACGCAGTGTTTTTTATGAAGACACTCGACATACTTTTGACGAGAGTCTAAGGCGGCACGAAATTTGATTGAGGCGGCCGCCTCCAATTTCTTTATGCAGGAAAAACCCTGATCTGGGATTACTATATACAAAGTGTGTCCTCTCTCCGTGTTTTTTGTGGTTAACGACCTTTCATGCATTTAAATGTGACCAAATTTCTGTACTACACTGGGTTCCAAATTATTATGCAAATTATATCTTTCTCTGGTTTTCCTAATTTGTCGATGCAAATGACAGTCAGTATAATTTTCAAGTAATCAACAGTTAGGGTACATTTGGAATTTTATTGAACAAACCTCCCACTGACAACAGTATTTATTTAAAAAATGAAAAACTCAAAATGCACTGTTCCAAATTATTATGCACAACAGAGTTTGAAAACATTTCATAGGTTGTAAAAAACTGAAAATGGTCATTTGTTGAATTTGCAGCATTAGGAGGTCATATTTACTGAAATCAAAAGCTATTTCAATCAAAAACATCCTAACAGGGCAAGTTACATGTTAACATAGGACCCCTTCTTTGATATCACCTTCACAATTCTTGCATCCATTGAACTTGTGAGTTTTTGGATAGTTTCTGATTGAATTTCTTTGCAGGATGTCAGAATAGCCTCCCAGAGCTGCTGTTTTGATGCTAACTGCCTCCCACCATCATAGATCTTTCGCTTGAGGATGCTCCAAAGGTTCTCAATAGGGTTGAGGTCAGGGGAGGATGGTGGCCACACCATGAGTTTCTCTCCTTTTATGCCCATAGCAGCCAATGACACAGAGGTATTCTTTGCAGCATGAGATGGTGCATTGTCATGCATGAAGATGATTTTGCTACGGAAGGCATGGTTCTTCTTTTTGTACCATGGAAGAAAGTGCTCAGTCAGAAACTCTACATACCTTGCAGAGTTCATTTTCACACCTTCAGGGACCCTAAAGGGGCCCACCAGCTGTCTCCCCATGATTCCAGCCCAAAACATGACTCCGCCACCTCCTTGCTGACGTCGCAGCCTTGTTGGGACATGGTGGCCATCCACCAACCATCCACTACTCCATCCATCTGGACCATCCAGGGTTGCACGGCACTCATCAGTAAACAAGACTGTTTGAAAATTAGTCTTCATGTATGTGTGGGCCCACTGCAACCGTTTCTGCTTGTGAGCATTGGTTAGGGGTGGCCGAATAGTAGGTTTATGCACAACTGCAAGCATCTGGAGGATCCTACACCTTGAGGTTTTCGGGACTCCCGAGGCACCAGCAGCTTCAAATACCTGTTTGCTGCTTTGCAATGGCATTTTTGCAGCTGCTCTCTTAATCCGATGAATTTGTCTGGAAGAAACCTTCCTCATTCTGCCTTTATCTGCACGAACCCTTCTGTGCTCTGAATCAGCCACAAATCTCTTCACAGTACGATGATCTCGCTTAAGTTTTCGTGAAATATCTAATGTTTTCATACCTTGTCCAAGACATTGCACTATTTGACGCTTTTCGGCAGCAGACAGATCCTTTTTCTTTCCCATATTGCTTGAAACCTGTGGCCTGCTTAATAATGTGGAACGTCCTTCTTAAGTAGTTTTCCTTTAATTGGGCTCACCTGGCAAACTACTTATCACAGGTGTCTGAGATTGATTTCAGTGATCCAAAGAGCACTGAGACACAATACCATCCATAAGTTTAATTGAACAATATAAAATTAAATGTTTACGACACTTAAATCCAATTTGCATAATAATTTGGAACGCAGTGTAGTGCGTACAGTATGAATCATTAGCACTGTACTGACGTTATTATATTATGTCTTTATGTGCCCATCGATCAGCGCAGCGGAGTCAAACAACCTTTCTACCTTTGAACTGGCCGCTCTCTCCTACCAAGCGCACAGCGCTCTTTGTTTGATAGATGTTTTGGTCGTCAGTCATTATAACTGTGTTGTCGGTGTTCATGGAGAAATACTCACCGGCACATTATCATTGCTCGTGGCTGGGAGAGTGCTGTGTCTGGCTGGAGAGAGATGCGCTACTGCTGTAGGAGCAGCGGTGGAGTTTGTGTGGGGAAAAAGCAGAGACTTTGGCAACAATCTTTTGTAAATCGTCTTTTTTCCTCTCCGCTGGTGTAGCTGCGTTCTTTGTTGTTTTATTTCCCTGCGACTTTTACTTCGTTTTGCAGCTAATGTAGGCTACCACACAATGACACTCGCTGTGGGCAGTTCTACTAATTCCGCCGCTGCGTTAACTTTCTCTAGCTGGTGTTGAACTAGTCTCGCGCATATACGGTGCTAATGGAATGGTCCACTCTAATCTATAATGGGGGGAGTGCCTTCGTACAGATGTAATAACAGGGATATCTCGACTATTTTGATGATTACTTGGGGCTCTACGTGGCTGCTGACATTGGCTTATTGGTTAAGTCCACCCCTTCCTTTTGGGGGCCCCTGGTAGCTCGGGGCCCCAGGCGATTGCCTACCTTTGCCTAATGGTAAGTCCGCCCCTGAGTAATACCATGGTTACTTTGTGGTTACTATGGGTTCAACTATAGTTACCTTGGTTTTTGGTTTTACTTTTAGTTAAAACCATGGTTAATTCGACCATCAGAATGGTAACCGATAAACAGATCTGTGCGAACACTTCATGGCTAACACATCATATTTCTTTCTTACAGCTGCAAACTGTTAACCCAACATTCCTTTAGAAACTCAAGCGCTTGTCAAACCCAAAGCCAGCGCTGAAATCTCAGCATCATTAAAGCTGTTTCACTCCTGCGTGTCATTTGACAGGTTTTATTTCACACCGTTGCTGAGTCTTACCGTGGTATTTCATCATGCGGGTGTCGGATGCTGACTGTGTGTTCGGGAGGTGGCCGGCGAGCTTGCTTTCCAAATGTCATGTGTTAACAAATCCAAAACAAATGTGTTAAATGTGCGGCGCGTTGACGCTTACAGACTCATGGATGATAACTGTGATGTTCACCAGCTGTCGAAGTCGCCTCATTACGCCGCTGACATCAGTGACAGCCAATCACAGCGAGAGAAACGCACAGATATACAGTAAGCAGGCGGAGTGGATAATCTTCTGTGTTTTATGGGTTTATTCCTGTGGGTTGGAGTTTGTTTCAGGTAACACACGCTGTAAAAAAATTAGTACTGGCAGCTGATTACACAGACTTTTTACCGTAATTAAAAATGGAAATTTTCTGTTAATTGACAGTGTGCCCACAGTAAAAAAAAGAAACTTTCTGTTTTTTAATGGTATAACTACTGTAAAAAAAACTAAACATTTTATTATATTAAAAAACAGTTATTTTCTGTGTTTTAATGGTATATACCTATAGTAGAAAAGTGAACATTTTCTGTGTTTTAATGGTATACCTATAATAAATAAACAGGGCAATTTCACTCATTTAATGGTATACCAACACTCACTGACTTTTCCCCTGTAATTAAAAAATGGAAAAATACTCTTAATGTATAGTTTACCTACAGTAAAACAAAACCCTTTTTTTCTACAGTATACATAAGTGTGAAGAAGCAGTAAAGAATTGTTAGTTAACTGTGTACTTACAGTGATTATATTAATTATTATTATAAACGACAACAACTTTGTAATAAAAACAGACTCTTTAATGAATACAAATAATTTGTAATTACAAATAATTACTAAATAAGTAATAATGACTAAATTAGAAAAACATACTGTAAGAGGTCTTACTTGAGCAAACAACTTCTTTGGAAATTGGCCTAAAATTTTACTTTAAGGTGCATGTGTAAAGACAAGAGGGCAAATTACAAATACATTTCAAGAAACCAAGTTAACTCCAAGATGGCAAGAAAACTGGTAACATCTTCAACAGACAACTTTGAGATGCAATGTAATTCCAGATCTAAACCAGGACTGAACCACTGAAAACCACATCCAAATGATAAGTAAAAAACACTTAACCTTCAACTACTATAGTTAACAATTACATTTTACAATGATGAACATGCATAAGGATATGTTGTAATATCACATCCACGTCTTTCATCTTCTTTCTCTCCATAACTGGTACTTATATGGCTGTAAAACAAAAAGTAAACATCACTAATAATACAAACTAACAATTAACTTACAACTGTTGTGATTACTTGCATGTCAATAGTTTACCCAAAAATGAAAATTCTATCATTTACTCACCCTCTTGTCATTTCAAACCTGTATGACTGACTTTCTTCCGCCGAACACAAAAGGAGATATTTTGAAGAATGCTGGTAACCGAACAGTGGCAACACCCATTCACTTGCATTGTATGAGTGGCGGTACCAATTCAAGTGAATGGGTTGCCACTCTTCGGTGATGACAGAATTTTCATTGTTGGGTGAACTATCACTATAAGATTTTACCAAATAAAGTGTAGGTACTTTTGACAAGAATACTTGGAGCAATATAGGTGGCAAAAGAGAAGCAGTATGATGAAAAAAAAGTGCTTAATTACCTTTACATCTTCCAAGGATTCTGAAAGTCATTCAGGTCTGACAGGGATCTGGTGGTCTGTTGTACTGCTTGGCGCCCTTTTTTGCTGCTTTGGACCCATGTTCTGGATTTATACCCGGCAGGCTCCTGTTCTAAACACAACAAAAATGTATCAACTTACTTGGCTTGGAAAAATTAAATAAACTTTAAAATGTTAGAGATGCAGAAAGTGTGTGTGAGTGTGGGTGTGTGTGTTAGAGATGCAGAAAGTGTGCGTGTGCATGTGTGAGAGAGAATGTGTCTGGTGTCAGTAGCCATCAAGTCTTCAATGCTGATCCTGATCATGTCTTCTGTCTTTGGCAGTCTTGTATAAAGTACTTGAAAGCAATACTTGAGTAAAAGTACAAGTATCTTACCAAAAAATGACTTTGGTAGAAGTTAAAGTCACCCTTTAAAATATTACTTGAGTAAAAGTCTTTAAGTACCTGACATTTAGTGTACTTAAGTATCAAAAGTAATTGCCTGATATAAAATGTACTTAAAAGTAAAAGTAAAGGTATTTAAAAAAAAAGTGAACGGTTAGAATTTTGAGGTAATTAAATCAAAGCAAATCTCAAGTTCAACAAAATGCATGGTGCTTTTGAAGACGTGAGTAAACCTGCCATTAATTAGCCTAATGTGGTCTAAAAAATAATCCCTCCACCTGTCATGGCTCTGCTTCATTTAGTCATGTTTTTCTTGGTCCTGTAGCAGAGTCATGACAAAGCCTTTGGTTATGTGTGGAGAGAAACATATTATTGTCCTTTTGACAATAATATACGTTCTCTCCAGTGTCTCGTCATTGGCCCCGCTCCTCTCGTTTCCTTGTGATCTTTCCCTGAGTGTTTGATTAACCACACCTGCCCCATGTCGTTATCCCTCATTTGTGTTCCCCTATAAATACCCTCTTGTTTCTTTGTCTTGTGTTCGTGGATTACGTTGTGTATACGTTGTGTACGGTTTATGTGCCTTGTACCTTGTCCAGTGTTCCTGTTCCCAGCCTTGCCCTTGTTCCGTGAGTCTTGTGTTCTACCCTGTTGTGTTTTGATTTAAGACGTTTGGTCGAGTCCTTTAGTTTAGTTTTGCTATTCTTGTTTTCGTTTTGCCCCCACGTGGGAAGTCGTTTGTTTTATATATTTCTGAGTTCCGTTTTCCCCATTGAGGGTGTTTTGTTTCTGTTAATAAATAAAGTCTTGTTTTTGTTAACCCCTTCACTGCTGCCTGCAATTGGGTTCTCTTCTTTCACGCCTCAATTCATGACATCCACCGGTGTAACGCTAATTTACCTAGAAAATATTCGGAAGCCACTTAGGCTAAACCAGAAACCGTTATTAACCATTTTAGTATTATGTGTTGAATTAATTTGGAGGGAAAATCATTGGTGTTGTTAAATATCTGCACATTGGCTAATCAGAAAAGTTAACTAGCACACGTTAGCCTGGCCATCACGTTAGCCAGATATCTGAACAGGCTTATGATAACTAATTCATGTTAAATAACGTTGACATTATGGCTTCATTGAATGAAAATTAATTTAACCTACCCAGATGTGCTTCTTCAGGTTGGACGGGGAGTTTTTTAATGCCAATATTTCAGTGACTCTCGGTAGGCATACCGGGTTTCCATCCAAAGTTGCGAATTTATCTTATGCGCAAAATTAGAATATCGCATAAAACATTTGCGAAGCACCGTTTCCATCCAACTAGTCAACCGTCACTTCCTAATAAACCGGCACTAAATATCAGTATGAAAAGTAAGAGGAGCCACTGAATATAATAGTTTTCATATATAATAATACTTGCGCAAGCAGATTAGGAAACTCAATAAATGCGGTGCTTTTGTGGATGCCTGCTGTTCGGGAAACACAGTCGTGACAGTTTTAAGAGGCAATTACAGAAATACTTGACGACTTTGCTCAGGCGTTTAAGAATGACCATCACAACATTTCTGATGCTGTGTCACAAGATCAGTACTCTGGTTAGTCAGGTTACACCGGCCGTCTCATATTGCAGTTACGTGACTTTTTGGAGGAATTTATTCAGCAAATGCGTTTCCATCTCCCATTATTCGCATTAACCCTTTTTCGCAAAAATGAAAAACCACCTCAAGTGAGCGTAAAAACTTTTTTGCGAATTAAGGGTTTTTAATTCGAAATTTGGCGTTTCCATTACTCGTTTCTGATGCGAAACTTCGAAATGCAAATAAAACCAGAGTGATGGAAACCCGCACTTAATCCGGTAGGAAGAATTTTTGACTCCAATGTACGAAAATATTTCTTGCAAATACGGCCACGGGTGTGTAACGTTATCTTCATCACCACCACGAAGTTCGCCAAGTCGAGATGCTCGTCATCTGCTACCGGAGTGGTAACGTTAGCAGCAGAGCCTGCAGCAGGTGCTTCCATGATGGCATCAATAATGTGACATGCCCGGACAAGCAGGACTTCTTCTTCTTGGCGGTTGACATGACAACAAACAGGCATTACGTCACCAACTCAAATTTCTTCTGAAAATTCTTTAATTTGTAGTAACGAGTAACGAAGATGGTTAGGAGAAATGTATCGGAGTAGAAGTGAAAGTTGTCAGAAATATAAATAACGAAGTAAAGTACAGATATGTGAAAATTCTACTTAAGTACATTACAACACTGGTCTTTGGTAGTGGTCTCCTCTTCTCCTTTAGAAAAGAACTATTAGTAAGAACTCACTCATGATATGGCAAGTAGCTGTCTAATAGACTGATTTCACTCTGCTGCCATTTTGAAATCGAAAACGAGGCAGAGGTGGGAAGAAAACCGTAAGGACAGATAGACTAGTAAGATTACAATGGTTTGGACTAACATCGGGTGTCTGTGACATGAATAAACAAATGATGCGTTTACTTTAAAAACAACGTCACAGTAAATGTGCGCGCGAATGAAACCCGTTTATGGCAGTTTAAACAGTCACTAATATGTGATGGTACGCTTAAGTGGTCAGGTAAAACAGTTTGTGTGACATGCATCCTATGCTTATATTGTCACATTTAAGATTTTAGGTTGGTTGTACAAACTAGAGATGGGAAGTTCGAGTCATTTTTGCGATTCGGATGTTTGAATCTCGTTCAGCAAAATGAACGAATCTTTTTTCGAGTCATTTCGTTCATCTGAGCAGAGTTAAATTAATGTTGCATGTTAATAGCCAAATTACCCCATAATGTTTATTCATGCTAGGTTTGATCAGATATATAATAAGAAATAACATATTTTGTAGTTAGGGACAAGTTATGAGAAACAGTTATTTAATTATTTCCTGACAGCCATATAAGCTCTGAAATCTGTACAAGAAACAAAAAGGATTATAGCTCAACTCGAGAGACTTATTTTGCCAATATAGGCTGCATTTACAGAAAACATAAATGATTAGTTCACCTACCGAGTCCACGGATCCGAGTCGTTCGTTCTTTTGTCACGTGACAACCCCATAGGCCAGTCTATGCAGACTGTGCCGGAAACAGAAATTATTAGTTCATCTACCGAGTCATCGGGTTTGAGTCGTTCGTTCTTTTGTCACGTGATATGACAGATGCTTGTTTAATGTATTACATACAAAAATAACTTATTTCCTGACTTCCCTTACCCTTCCCATTCATGCAGTTTTTAACTCTTGCTTTTGATGCATTTCTGTAAAGTTATGTATTTATAATTCATTAACAATTTTGGGTCACTCAGGTATGCAATAATGTTTACAGGTTGTTGTTTTTTACTAAAAAGTCTCATGCAGTTTGCAAAGTATATAATAATAGGCTATTGATATCGTTTAAATGTGCAATTATTTAATAAGAGATCACTTGTGTAATATATGCATTAGACATAAACACTGACTTTACTAGTGTTGCTTATGTTTATATTTTGCCAGCACAGTTCTTATGCAAAATAGTTAGTTATTAAGATAAATTAAAAATATGCAGAGATCCACAAGAAACATTTATGAATATACTGACAGAAAAAAGAACAGAACGGTACGTTTTAGAGAAGATGTTTATTGCACATATCTTTTGATAATTTTATAATATTTCTTCCTATAATACAACATATAACACGTACATCATGCATTTGACTGATGATCCGGGAAGTGGTCACGTAACGTTAAAGACTCGGACTCAAAGACTCCGGTACAGGCTGCAGGTTTGCCTGCGGAGCTACCATTTGAAAAATTCTTCCTACCGGATTAAGTGCGGGTTTCCAAATTTCGACAAAAGAACAAAAGGGCTCAGACCCGATGACTCGAGAGACGAACTAATCATTTCTCTTTCCGGTATAAGGACTCGGACCCGATGACTCGAGAGACGAACTAATCATTTCTCTTTCCTGTATAAGGACTCGGACCCGATGACTCGAGAGACGAACTAATCATTTCTCTTTCCAGTATAAGGACTCGGACCCGATGACTCGAGAGACGAACTAATCATTTCTCTTTCCGGTATAAGGACTCGGACCCGATGACTCGAGAGACGAACTAATCTTTGAATGCTAGCCCTTGTTAATTGTATAGTGCAAAGAAAACAGTAATTTTATTTTCCATTAAATAATTAACATACCTTTTACACACAGAGCGGAGCTGAAGTTCACCAGTGTCTGTCACACAGTGCAGTGACGTTACTTGCCGCGCACCAAGCAGGTTAAAAATACTGACAAATAAACTGTAAATTAACAGATAGTGTTGTGGCACAATCGATCGCCCAAAGTAGAAAGAATTCACGAAGACCAGGGAGCCAGGTTTCAAGAGTTTCACTCTTTATTTGCTCGAGCAAGAAAAGTGAGACACACAGAGTTCATCTGATGATGTCCAAAGAATACGTAGCTGACTCCATCTTTTATACAGTAACTTTAAGTTGTTTTTCAGAGTGTTAACCAATCATGCTTCGCCTGACATCACCTTCTACCAATCAGGTTTCACATGATATTACATTTTATGTTTATAAAAATTATGTTATGTTAACAAGCAGGTTTTTACTTATGGTTTCTGATGGATTTCCACAAAAAATAAAATAAATCCACCCACTCTTCCGAGGTTGGGACAACAAAGACTTGTGTTCGTCTGTGCAACCAACTACATTACATTTTGCATGTTGTCCACAAACTTAAGCCATGGTGTCACATACACCGCTGTCGCCTGTGAAAACAACAATGTAGATTAAGGGGCGGTAACATTATAATAAGAGCCTCCGTCTACGTCACAACAGGATGCTTGCAGGGAAAGGCAAACAAACCAAAACAAACTTACTGGGTTCTTGTTTTTCACGTTTTCTGAGTTGGTAGATGCAATTGGGAACCCGATTATAGCATTTAAACGCGGAAAAAATCAGATTTTCATCTGATGAGCCCTTTAAATTACCTTATTTACACATATTCTAAATCAGCAGCATCTGCAATCCCAGAATGCATTGTGGTGGGATCAGTATGTCATAAAAAAATTCAGTTTGATAAATTTTATATTGTCATTATAGATTTTTCTTGTATTATTTTTTTTTTATTCTGTGACAGACCTTTTCAAATTTTTGTTATGTACATACAGATATAGGATCAATTAAACCTTGAATGGTGGCAGTTCTATAACAAGATGAACTGAAAATTTAACATTCGTAATGGTTTGGAAATAAATTCTGTAAATGTTGTTCAAAGTGAACCCGGTAGTATGCTACATTCCTAAAATTGTATTAAACACCAAAAAACATGGGTACTTTAATCATAGCATAGTTAAATTTTATTAAAAATAGATTATTTTACCCATTATTTGTGCATTTTGTATTTGAATGCTAATTCAAGTTTTGCCTAATTCGCTTAGCATCATTAGTCATGCTGTGTTTAAATGTAGTTAGTTATTAGTTTATCATGTGAAGAGCGTTTCACATGACATGAGTTATGAGGTTTCATGTCAGTACAGACTGAAGATTCTGTTTTAATTCAAACGTGATCGCCCGCCAGACTCTTTGGACCAGATTTGATCCGCTTCAGTCCAACAGCTCTCAACACCTTTGATGAAACCATAAAACACACAGAAACTTGGAATAAGAGCAGAACAGAGAAGTTTAATGAAGCTCTGGATGCAGAGAAGCTGATAATTGGAACGAGAGCAACGCTGTTGCCTTCCAGTTTATTTATTACAGAAATAAAAAATTCAGCCAGTCGAAACTTTAACTCTGTATGTACAGTTCTGATGTGAGTGGCTCACATCAGAGCACAGTGATACTGGGGTGCTGTGGATGGTTGCTAGGGCATTGCTATGTGGTTGCTAGGGTATTTTTGGTCGTTGAAAGCCAAATTCCTCCTGTAGTTCTGTACATGCACCATCAGCACAGTAAAATATGATCAGACTAATATTATTTGTGAAATCTGTTAGCAGTTAATGAGCAGATAACCTGACAACAATGAATAATGACACTCTTTTGATGTGAAGTGATTTTAAATGGCTTCCATATGGGGTTTAATATGGAGACAGATCAGTCTCAATAATAATACATTTACAAAACACAATTCATAAATTCACAGCACAATTCACATTCACAAAATCAGATTCGTAAATTCAAAACACAATTCATAAATTCACAAACATTTTCCCCAAATGCTCACACAAATATATCTCGCAGAAATAAATTCAGAATGTTTTCACAAATATGTATAAATCATGTTCTTGAATTACTTTCCAGTAAACATTTGTGAATGTTGTTACATGTATTTATGGTTTGGTGAATCTGCATTTGCAAATCGTCACACGTGTGTAGATTGCTTTGAATTTGTGTGTGGTATTTTTGAGACTGTCCTGCCACGGTGAGATTCAAGCGTAACATTTTTTTAATGATGGCCTGTTCAGCCAATCGCGTTGAGCTTTTGATCCACCAATCAAAATGCTCCTTACTGAAGTGACTCGAGAAGCTCCTGACATCACACATCATCACTACTGACAAATGGTTATGTCATCAGCTCTTCACTTTTAAATGTGTATGACATCACGCATTCCACAGACAGGTGGTCATGACATCACACTACTGTTAAATATGGAGACAGACCAGTCTCAATAATAATATATTTACAAAACACAATTCATAAATTCACAGCATAATTCACATTCACAAAATCAGATTCGTAAATTCAAAACACAATTCATAAATTCACAAACATTTTCCCCAAATGCTCAGACAAATATATCTTGCAGAAATAAATTCAGAATGTTTTCACAAATATGTATAAATCATGTTCTTGAATTACTTTCCAGTAAACATTTGTGAACGTTGTTACATGTATTTATAGATTGGTGAATCTGCATTTGAAAATCGTCACACGTGTGTGGATTGCTTTGAATTTGTGTGTGGTATTTTTGAGACTGTCCTGCCACGGTGAGATTCAAGCGTAACATTTTTTTAATGATGGCCTGTTCAGCCAATCGCGTTGAGCTTTTGATCCACCAATCAAACGCTCCTTACTGAAGTGACTCGAGAAGCTCGACGCTGCACAGTACTGTGCAGTGTGCCTGCATCGGTTCAAAAACCGAGAGGGACGCAAGACCACACTCAACAAGTAAAGTTTACTTTTTATACCTGATGCCACTCTATATCTCATAAAATATTCATAAAGCTTGTTTTTGTTGTTGAGCTGGCCGTGTTGAATTGAAGGTGAACATGTTTGAACTGGTGTTTGTAAGAAGACTGTTGCAGTTGCAGTTACCAGAGCCTTTAAAACACAGTCGCCATACTTTGACAGTCTGTTTGAGCAAAAGCTACAGTATTTGCAGCCAATTCTAAATATTAACACATTAAATGCACTGATACATAAATCTGAGAAAGCTGGCAAAATATATGCTTTCAGTGACGGTCCGTGACATCTCTTCCGGGGAGGCACGAATGCGAAGCTCATCAAACCATGTATGTAGCCCGTCATTTGTGTGGCTCGTAATGTCAAAAATATGTTTTAGTCGCGTCTCAAGAGACGCTCGCATTCACAGCATACTCGTAAGACATTCTCTTAACACTTAACTATAATTACACACGAGACTAAGCGAGTATCTAGCAAACGCGAGCACCTCTTTTATAATAAACCCTCTGGACGCATCTAAAGCGGGCACGTATTTTGACATGATACGTGATTGCACGTAGTTCACGCAACTAACACATATTTTGACATGATGAACCAAACACATATTTTGCATTTTTGCCTCCCTGGAAGAGAAGTGTCAGAGTGATCATCCAGCTGTTGCTGTCATATTTTGGAGAAAAGACGTTCGGGAATGAAAACGAAAGCATCAGCAGCAGGTCATCTTCATTCATTTTACTGACTGGGAACACTGCAGCACGGCCTAAAATAAACACAATGTTATCGTTGTCATCCGTTGGTGTGGACGCAAATATAGTTATATAGTGAAAGTGACCTATTAGTCAGATATGGTGACCCATACCCGAAATGTGACCTCTGCATTTAACCCATCCAGAGAGTAGTGAACACACGCACAGCAAGTGGTGAACACGTACACCCGGAGCAGTGGGCAGCTATCACTGCAGCGCCCGGGGAGCAAGTAGGGGTAAGGTGCCTTGCTCAAGGGCACCTCAGTCGTTACCCGCCGGCCCTGGGAATCGAACCGGCAACCTTCTGGTCACGAGTCCAACTCTAACCATTAGGCCACGACTGCCCCCAGTATATATATTAATATTATAAACATTTGTGAATATATATATTATTTATATATACTGTATTATATATATTATTAATAACTAGTATATAATTACGACTATGTTACGTATTCTATGTTACGTTCTCTCTTAAACTAAACTAATATATATATATATATATATATATATA
>NC_079903.1:3302035-3311171 GCF_024868665.1 Triplophysa rosa
ATATATATATATATATATATTAGTTTAGTTTAAGAGAGAACGTAACATAGAATACGTAACAGTTGTAATTATATACTAATGCTTACATATGATAAGACATCCACATAAACATGCAAAACAAGTAAATATCAGTGGATGCAAGCAACAATAAATACATTTGGCAGTAATTGCAAAATAAATAAGGCAACAAACATTTTATTTGTTAATATATCCAGGTAGTAGATGAGCCTTTCCTTGAATGGAAAGTTGTCACACTCATTAAACCTCTTACAGGTAGAAAAAGGAGACCAGAAAAGGCAAAAACTTGAAAATAGCCATTGCATCCTTTTAATTTTATACCAGTGATGATAGTAAAAACTAAATGTCTCCAGTACAGTAACAGTTACCTAAAAAGTCAAGTTAATTTAGTAATTAACGATGGGCGTGGTGGAAGAAGAACCCAGATGCAGGCAGGCAAGAGTGTGGGGATAACAAAAGACTTTATTTTCCAACTAGAAACAAAAACCCACAATGGGGAAAAAACCGACACTAACAGAATAAATAATACACGAACATTGACAGGAAAAAATAAACGACTGGACTAAACCAACATAACACTTGACTAAACATAACTTGACAAACTAAACACTTACTAAGACTGGACTGGGTTCTTTAAACAGCAAAACAGGATCACAGGAACACTGACAGGCACGATACACATACAATACACGAGCACAGGACAAAGAAACATGAGGGCATTTATAGGGAAGACAAAGAGGGATAACGACATGGGGCAGGTGTGGGTAATCAAACACTCAGGGAAAGATAACAAGGAAATGAGAGGAGCGGGGCCAATGATGAGACACTGGAGAGAACGTATATTATTGTCAAAAGGACAATAATATGTTTCTCTCCACACATAACCAAAAGCTTTGTCATGGCTCTGCTACAGGACCAAGAAAAACATGACTAAATGAAGCAGAGCCATGACACCAACTGTCAAGCAAATGTAGCAATGTAGTTAAACATAAAATATTTGTGACATAGTGAAGTTGAAATATGTTCCATGGGTATCTGTTTCACTTGTTTGTCTGGTCTCTAGGGATGGCAATATTATATCGTTTGCGATATACCGATAGAAATTCCCCACACGATAAGAATTAATCTTCCCGTGATATAAACGATAAATTCTAGTTGATGACGTATTTCTTTGTGAGACCCATTCACAGCTCATATGTGAAGCGAAAACGGGTATAGCGGAGGGCGGACGTGAAGCTGAGAAAGAGTTTGCACTAAAAGACGAGCTCTAAATCTCGTTTAGGTTGGCACTGTAGATGCATCCGAGTTAATGTTTAGTTTCACTTTCGTTTTATTTAATTTGTTTGTTAAGTAGTCGTTGATAGTCATAATGTGTTACACCACAACATTTAGTTTGGCTAAAAGTATTTATTTAAACATTCGTTAGATGTTATGCGCACGTGCGCAAATTGTTGCAAATTGCGCAAATTACGTGAACCGCAAGAGCAAAGTTTGTGGCGACTGAAATTTAAAGGCTCTGGTAACTGCAACAGTCTTCTTACAAACACCAGTTCAAACATGTTCACCTTCAATTCAACACGGCCAGCTCAACAACAAAAACAAGCTTTATGAGATATAGAGTGGCATCAGGAATAAAAAGTAAACTTTACTTACTTGTTGAGTGTGCTCTTGCGTCCCTCTCTGTTTTTGAACCGATGCAGGCACACTGCACAGTACTGTGCAGCGTCGAGCTTCTCGAGTCACTTCAGTAAGGAGCGTTTTGATTGGTGGATCAAAAGCTCAACGCGATTGGCTGAACAGGCCATCCTTAAAAAAAGTTACGCTTGAATCTCACAGTGGCAGGACAGTCTCAAAAATACCACACACAAATTCAAAGCAATCCACACACGTGTGACGATTTTCAAATGCAGATTCACCAATCCATAAATACATGTAACAACATTCACAAATGTTTACTGGAAAGTAATTCAAGAACATGATTTATACATATTCGTGAAAACATTCTGAATTTATTTCTGCGAGATATATTTGTCTGAGCATTTGGGGAAAATGTTTGTGAATTTATGAATTGTGTTTTGAATTTACGAATCTGATTTTGTGAATGTGAATTGTGCTGTGAATTTATGAATTGTGTCTTGTAAATGTATTACAATTGAGACTGGTCTGTCTCCATATTTAACAGTAGTGTGATGTCATGACCATCTGTCTGTAGAATGCGTGATGTCATACACATTTAAAAGTGAAGAGCTGATGACATAACCATTTGTCAGTAGTGATGATGTGTGATGTCAGGATATGTGGTGGTGTTTATTAGTAAGATGTGTGATGTTGTCCTCAGTTTGTGATGTCTTAATTATTTGAGACAACACACAAACACACCACTTTTATTAATCTAGTTTAGCCCAAGACCACTTCGGCTATAATGGTAAATAATGTATCTGTATTTATATGCTTATTGAAATTGTAAATTATACTTCTATTCTTCTGGATTTTATTGAGTATTAAAAGGAAAAAATGTCTATGTACAATATAGCCTACAATTTAATACAATATTCTATTGATTAATCAAACATAGTTTGTAAATATGCGAGGAGGTCGATCTTTCCAAACATTATTTCATATTTCTGAGCTTTGGCTCAGCAGAGGGTTTAAGTCAAGGTTAAACGTGTTTGTAAAACTGTTTTGGAACAATGTGTATTGTGAAAATCTATACAGATTAATTTAATTGTAATTTTTCAGTAGAATGTGTGCTTTTTTCAAATTTGTTGTTTTATTTAGACCTCTGAACTATAAAGCACATAGTCACTGATCACTTTGATCTCAACAATATCCCCTTATTAAGTCTCTTGTAAATGTTAAATAACTTCTTTCAAACAGCCAGCTGGTGCTCTGCTGAACATTTAACACAGTCAACTTTCAGGATATTAGATTCAGAACATCTGGTGTGTGTGATAGAGCTTGAAACAGTCTGGATATTGAGAAGATTGTGATTAAACCGGTTGCTTTGCACAGCTTGTACACCAATGTTCACTTTAATGTGAAAATCTCTCCTAGATTTCATCAGAATATTTTTAAAGATAAGAAAAAGCGATATAACATTTTTTTAAATTTCACTTAAAGGAACACTCCACTTTTATTGGAAATAGGCTCATTCTCCAACTTCCTCAGAGTTAATAAGTTGAGTTTTACTGTTTTGGAATCTATTCAGCCGATCTCCGGGTCTGGCGATAGCACTTTTAGCATAGATCATTGAATCCAATTAGACCAGTAGCATCGCGTTAAAAAATTACCAAAGAGTTTCGATATTTTTCTTATTTAAAACTTTGACTCTTCTGTACTTAAATCATGTGCTAAAACTGGCGGAAAATGAAAAGTTGTGATTTTCCAGGCAGATATGATTAGGAACTATACTCCCATTCCGGCATAATAATCAAGGAAGTTTGCTGCCGTAACATGGCCGCAGCAGGCGCAGTGATATCACACTCCTTGTCAGGCCCGGATTAAGAATTCAGGGGCCCCTGGGCACAAGTGTCTTGTAGACCCCCCCACATACATAAACATATTCATTTTTCTAAGAATAAAAGGGCAGACTTTGTCAATGATTATACTATAAGAGTAATTTGTCCATTTGTTCAACTTTATTTGTGTAACAAGCACTTCGCGACTCACGTTCTTATTTAAGCGTGCAGGTAAACGGCATTAACGAATATTAGTTATACTGTTACGAGTCTGTGTAAGTAAACATTTTGCAATGTATGTAAAAGCACTCTGGATTTTCTAATAACTTAGGCTAAAAATCGGTAAATTAAGGCAGATAGACCTGATCAACATCAATATAAAATTAATTATTGGCGAAGACACACCAGATACATGTAAAAAAACTCTTACCTTTTTAAGATTTTAAAGACAACCGTGAGGGTATTCTAACTTAACCTATATCTTATATTCACAACAAAGCCGTTCTCATTTACATCTTTTCAGTTTCTATAAAAAGCGGTGATTTTGGCTATATTCTTTCACACAGCCTCTGTCATGGTAACCATGTGCATATTTACAGACGAAATGGGTTCATGTTTACACATTCAAACAGTCGATAACAGTGACAGGTTGTTGGAAATGCTGTTTTGTACTCATTTTATTCAGGAGTCACCTGTGGAATGTGCTGCTTCTTCCTGCCGCTCAATGAGACGATCCCTGCGCGGGGAAAGAGAGACCTTGCGCTCGCGGGGGACATTTTCCCACTGAAAGCTAAAGTTTATCGGAACGTCGCTTGATTTATCGCATTGTGCTTCTGAACAAAAGCTGCTAAAGGGCTTGTATAAGTTACTAAATCAAGAGACAGACTTGCGTACGTTAGAAACACGGTTTTGTGTGCGCACTTGCGTGTGTGCGGCCAGAGAGGCACACGGCAGAATGAATATAGCGAAAACATTTTCTCCCCCTTTCTTGGGCCCCAAGCACGTATGGGCCCCTGGGCCTGTGCCCATAATGCCCATTGGATAACCCGGCCCTGCTCCTTGTGCAAGCAGTTGGTCATGTTGGATATGATGACGGACGTTAGCCTATTTCCACATGCGCTGGGTGATATCACTGCGCCTGCTGCGGCCATGTTACAGTGATCTATGCTAAGCAATGCTAAAAGTGCTATCGCCAGACCCGGAGATTGGCTGAATAGATTCCAAAACGGTAAAACTCAACTTATTAACTCTGAGGAAGTTGGAGAATGAGCCTATTTCCAAAAAAAGTGGAGTGTTCCTTTAAGTATAATTTTGGCTAGATACTTATATTTTTATTTTAAGTACTTCTCAGTACTTTTTATAGTCATTAAAATGTGTGATGTCAAGATCTGGCTGTGGAGTGTGTTTTATAAAAGTAGCTCGGGGAAAAAAACCCTACAAACACACAAGACGCCTTACCCTCAATCTCTCAACATTTTTGCAGCATCCCTCCTCCACCCCAACTCCAGCCCGTTTTTACTGCAGCATAACGGGGGGAATGAACTGAGTCCGGGCACATACCGGGCCCAGGGCCCTCTCCCCAGGACAGCACGCCAAATACGCATACTATCCGTCCCTTATCAGCCGTACTTATTATCTGCGAGGCGAACTCGTGAACTGGCAGTGGAGTGTGTGATGTCACGATCCGGCTGTGGAATGTGTGATGTCAAGATCCGGCTGTGGAATGTGTGATGTCAATATCCGGCAGTGGAATGTGTGATGTCACGATCCGGCAGTGGAGTGTGTGATGTCACGATGTGTGATGTTTTTGTGGTTTTGATAGTAATGTACAGTCACAGGTGTGTGTGAAGCTGCTGGGCATAAAAGAGTGTGGGGACAAAAATGTTCAGTCGATCGCTATTAATCACTTGGCTGCCGGTGTTCCCCATGTTAGGGACAAGCTAGAAGATGTAGTGGATAAGGTTCATCGCACGGGGAAGCGACGAGCGGACGATTTGCCTCGTAACATCATCATTCAGTTTTTGACACGCCTGCACTATGATATCATCTGGACACAAGCCAAGAACTCCATCTACCATCAAGAGATCAAAGAATCTCTAACCAGGACAGACATAAACGCTAACCTCTGCCTGTAAGGAGGGAGAAGGACATTTCAACAGGCCTCGCTTATATCTACAACAGCAGAATCAAGCAAAGTTGATTTCATACATCCGTCTTAGCCTGTAAATTATATATTTACATACGTATGGATATGGATATAAGCTGAATATGTGAGTCTTTATTTCAACCTGAGATTTGCCCTGTTTTACCACATTGGTGTAGTGACCACCTTCCTTTTTCCATTAAAATGAAAATACATTAAAACACACAAATGAAAAACATTGTGGGGCATTAACCCTATAGGCACTTTTAAATGGATGTGTTCTTATTTTGGTTTGTGTTTTTCTAAAACTCCTCTGTCGTTATCATTAGCATTGGGTTAACACGCCACAGGCGTCCTGAGTCAGCCGGGTCTGCTGTACCGACACACAGATTCCTTATCACAACCACCACAGGACTCAAGCTAAAGATGCTCGCTGTATGTGAGATGAGCTCAGCTCTGCATCTCTACAAGCCTCCTCATTAACAGAAGCTAAATTACAGTGGAGGATCATTTCTGTGAAGAGTGCATTTTGGGTGACTGTACTTATATTACGCAGGAATAAGAACACTTATTACTTCCACTTCCACTTGCAAAGAAGTAAATTAAAGTTGGAAACGGAACACAAAAGTTCAGTAATATCGTGCTTGGAGTATGTACAGTGTCTTAGGGTGGAGGACAGATGGTGCTTAGCAGAAGTGTGTGTGTGATGTCATAGCCATTTGGTACAAGGATGTGTAGGTGACTATGCAGAAATGTGTGTTGTCAAAAGCGTTTGGCAATAAAAAAGGAAGGAATGATGGTCATATTTAGTAGTACTGTAGATTGTGATGTCACTCACTTGGTAGTAAAATGTTTGATGCCATTATCGTTTTGCGGCACAGTGTGTGATGTCACAGTCATTTGGCAGTACAGTGTGTAATGATGTCACATTGTTTTGGCAGTAGGAGTATAAGGCTCGGCCCTTACAGAAATCTTATTCACACTGTTGAATCATAACTTGATGTTTTCCGATCAGGTCATTTGATTCCAGATACAACTAAGTTTGATGTGTTGAACATTAGAAATATTTTCTCACTTGGATGGTCTGAAGGTGTGTTTGTAGAGATGAAGTGTGTTACACTGGTGTAGATAATATTGATCTTCAAAATCGAGCAACATCAATATCAGGCCTCAATGCTTACTTCTGATCTATGTGAGTGAACACATACACTGAACACACAACTAATCTGACATTTTCAAACAGAATCATCTGCTGTATGTGTTACTATCTCACCTGTTACATTGTGTAAATTAACCAAAACTAACACACGCATGCATGCACACATGTCTGGTTTATTATCTCCGTGGGGACAGTCCATAGGCGTAATGAGTTGTATACTGTACAAACTGTATATTTTATCCCCTAAACCTAACCCAACCCCTAAACCTAAAGATCATAGAAAACTTTTTGCATTTTTAGATTTTTTAAAAATATCGTTGTGTACAATTTATAAGCTTTTTTGCCCATGAGGACCTCAATTTTGGTCCCCACAGTGACACAAGTCCCCATGTGTTGGTGTGCATTCAGGTTTAGGTCCCCACTAACATATAAAAGCATGAACACACGCACACACACACACCTTACCTGTCTATCCATCTCTCTCTCACTCTCTGTCTCTCTCTTTTTGTATTAAGTCACTACTAATAATGAAAGTGAGTTTATTTTTATTTTATTTATATTTATTTAATATTCATAATGCATAATGTTTTTAATGGGGCTTTATAAAATGAATGTGGGTCACAGCGACCAAAGATGGTGTTTTGTTGACAAATGTCAACGAATGATGCCAGAATGTTTACAGTAATTCTTCTCTTTGGTTTAATGTGTCTGAATGTCAAGAGTTGAAAATCATGATGTAATGAGTTGTGTTAATAAATGAATGAGTGTTTAACAAGCCTGTAATGTCATTACCATCATGTTAGCGAGTGATTTCAAGCAGTTTATTTGGCTCTTGTGTTTACTCAGTTTTTCTCCTTTAAAAAACGCGGTAAATGGAGCAAGATATAATGATGGCATGCCGCTGTGCTTCAGAATTGAACCTATTGATCTTACAGTTTATCGGTTAATGCGCCGTGTTTGCTGCGTTTTTTCTGTAGTTCAGTCATTATGGGAAGAAAAAACTTCCCATAATTACATTGAAAGAGTGAAGTGAGGAATGTCTAGAGGGCAAATATGATAGAGATGTAAAAAAAACACACAAATACTGATGGTAACAATTGTACTGTAGCCTATACCCTTTAGTAATAAATGTGAAGTACATTTTGTAGTGAAACTTTTGAATTACTCTCACATTTAGCTCAGTATTTTAAAACAATGTTCAGCTGTGACATCACTTCCTGTGTTTGTCAAGTGATGATGCTTTTTGTTTGTTTGTATTAATCTCAGCTGGAAGAGATAAATTAAAATCCTGTTCTGTGACTTCTTTTTTTTTTTGCCTGAAACAAGCGTTCACAGAAACACGATTTAAACGAACACAAGGATGCGTTTCTCTCCTCCAGCACATCCGGGAAGTGCTTTCAGAATTCTTGAGAAGTTTTCTAAATCTTTCAAGCCTAGAGCGCTCGTGCATCTGTAGTGCTTGATTGTGAACTATACAGATATTCCTGATAACAGATCTTCAGGTTCTTGTACTCAGATTGACATAAAAAAGATTTTCTGTGTTTAACCTTAGTCGTTTTATGACCGAATTCTGTACCATCAGCCTGCGATGATTAAACACAAGCCATGTAGCGTAAATTTCACTGATTTATTTGAGCATTTTACATGTAAGCAGATTGTATGTTGTGCATATTGTTTTGCTTTGATAAATGATAGGTTGTTGATTTTTTTGGATGGCTATCTCTGTACTGTAAGTGCTGGTTTGTGTGTGTTTAGGTGTGTTTATTATTCACAGATTCTTTCACGCTCACGTGAGCAGAATGACACTCGTGCATAATCGCCGTCAGTATCTGTGCACATCTGATGGGTCAGACAGCCATTATCAACGCTTCTTACGCTACACAACAATCTCACAACATGTGACTGAAAATTGGCAGTTACACCTTCAAAACAGAGATTTTGGGGATTATTTTGCTGCAGTGACCGAAAGTGATATCCAAGAGTGACATTTATTGACCAATTGACATCTATTCAAATTAGGGCTGTCAATCGATTAAAATATTTAATCGCGATTAATCGCATGATTGTAATGAATTAACTCGTGATTAATCGCAACTTAATCACACATTTTTATCCATTATAAATGTACCTTAAATGAATACTTTTCAAGTTTTTAATACTCTAATCAACATGGGCATGGACAAATATTGATGCTTTATGCAAATGTATATTGTTTATTATTAGTGAAACCATACTCAGCGTAGAGCATGGAGACTAGACATGTTTCAAAGGTCATAGATGTTTTTCAAAGAACTTGTACATGTCTATTAAGCACATGAAAAAAAACTGGAAAAACACAGGTTCCCATTACTTCTTTCT
>NC_079903.1:3315199-3451137 GCF_024868665.1 Triplophysa rosa
GATTCAAGAATCGGTTGCCACAGTTTTCGGATCACCACTGAACCAACCGAGAGCTGTCTTTCGGACACGTCCGATTTGTGAACCGGTTCAACATATAAGAAACTACATTTGCAACATGAACATAAACATTTGAGCACAGATCACACTTTTTAATGGTCATAAATATTTGTACAAACATATTCTTTATATTAATGTTGCTTAAAATGCATTACAGAAAACGTTTGTGCAGTTGTGCTTTTATGTTAATTATTGTAAAGGTTAAAAATAATTGTTTGTAAAAATAATAAACTAAACATTTATTTGTTTCATAAGTAATCCATGGTGTTTTCATGAACATGTTATTTAATTTCTAAACAAGATTATATAAATCTAAACATGACGTAATCATCATGAGAAGCAAGCGGATTCCTTGAATCGCTCTTGCAGACTAGAAGAATCTAGAGTCACGAGAACCGTTTCTGTCGGGCATGTCCGATTTGTGAACCGTCGAACCGGTTGGCGGTTCGCGAATCGCTTCTTCTGACACGAACCGGTTGCAACAGCTTTCAATTCAGCAGTACACGAACTGAAGAGCTGCTTCTTTCGGTCACGTCCGACTCAGAACCGATGATACTGCGAGAGCAGTTCTCGTTCTCGAGTCAAGAGCCGGTTCGCAACAGATTTCGATTCAGCAGTACACAAACCAAAGAGCTGCTTCTTTCGGTCACGTCCGAGTCGGTCCGTCAGACTCCGACTGAGTGATAACCGATGATCTTAGCTAGTGAGCATGCGTGATTCACCGTGAGGCTACAGAACAGTGTGGACAACTGATGCTGTGCTAATGTTACGAGCGCACATGAACCGAGGACTTAAAATATATGGAGCAATCTGGCAAAGCGTAATAAAAAACGTTTATTTAATAACATAAATCGTATTGAATTATGCATGGATCATATAGTTTCTGTAAAATGCTGATGAAGATTAATTATTCACTTTTTATCTTTAAGACTTAAAATGTCATAGTTTGCTGCACTTCACTGTGCCTATTTGGGTGCTTTAGTTGCAAAACGTATATGTAAGAAACAGATCATGACGTGATGTGTTAACTGACAGAAGTTATGATTACTGGTTTTGGTTTTATATTTGAATGTGCCAAGTGTATTTTCATCCCAGCCGGTAGGGATGATAGATAGACTTGACGCGTTTCGTCAGGGCGAGTGACGTCACTAACGTCAGAGCGTAAGAGAATCGGTGAACCGGTTCATGAAACAAACTTTCCGAAAGAACCGGTTCGCAGAAAAGAGCCGTTGTGTTTGAACCTTAACGCTGCACTTTAAAGTCAATGAGAGATATTTCACATAAGACAAACAGCTCTTGAATCAGCGTGCGGCATCACATGTGCTCACTCTCGTGTTTGTTGAATAAACACTCTGAAAAATAACTGTATGAACTGGCGTGTAGCCTCTTTTATTTATCTTACACCCCAAAACCTTCTTGTGTTGTCCTACTCTTATGTATCTGTGTTCTTTATGTTTGTTACTATTGCCATCTAGTGGACAATAATAGGAACATCAACTAATCACTGCATCTCCTTTCTTTTGAAAGAAAACACAAAATGTAGTGCATAAACAACAGAGACAATTTAACACAAACGTATATATTGTCACTAAACAGCCATTTAAAACAAAAACAAAGCATTTGTTAAGTTCTTTTCAAATGTAACTAGGCATAGTCATTTACAAATTCAGTCGATCAGGTTTCTTTATAATACGCCATGATCTTCTTAGTGTAGGAGAGTCATCATTGGTTTCTGCAGAATGACCATTATCCAAGGGAATGGAAGAATACTGCATGCTTGGTGGTACTTGTTCTTCAGGTGAGACCAGAATATCTTCTCCTTTCTTGTCAGCCAGTGTGTTGTTTGTTTCTCGTGTCTTAGACTTAGACTCTCTAAGACTTAGACTCGTGAAGACTTCTGCGATTCCTCCTAAGAATTTGTCCATTCTCTGTTTTGACAACATATGATCTTGGATTTACTTCTTCCAAAACAACAGCCTTCTTGTCCCAGCAGTTTGCATCTTCTACTCTCACAATGTCATTCGTTGATAAAACTTTCAGCATCTTTGTTTGTTTGTCATAGTTTGTCTTTTGTCTCTTTTGGAGAGCTTTCTGTTTCTGCCTTACAGTTACACTGCCCATGTTGTCCTGTTTTGAATTCATTCTGAATGGAAGCGTTGTTCTTATCTTACGATTCATTAAGAGCTCTGCAGGAGATGCACCATGCTCAAGAGGTGTTGCTCGATAGCTCAGAAGAGCTAGATATGGATCTGACTTGCCTTCTGATGCTTTCTTGAGCAATTGCTTCACAATATGCACTCCTTTTTCTGCTTTTCCGTTAGATTGAGCATGATGGGGACTTGAAGTCACGTGTTTGAAATCATAGTGATCAGCAAAATCCTGAAATTCTCTTGAGTTGTAGCATGGGCCGTTGTCACTCACCACTACTAGCGGAATGCCATGCCTGGCAAAAATTGACTTCAAATGCTGAATCACACATGCACTTGAAGAGTTAGACAGCAGGGCGATTTCTGGGAAACTAGAAAGGTAATCAACTACCAGCAAGTATTCTTTTCCATGGAAATGAAACAAATCGGTACCCACTTTCTGCCAGGGATACTGAGGCAGGTCTGTTGTGATCATAGGTTCTCTTGCTTGCCTGTTTTGATGTTTTAGGCATACTTCACAAGTACTGACCATTGTCTCAATGTCAGAATTTATTCCAGGCCAATAGACTGAATCCCTGGATCTCCTTTTGCATTTCTCTATTCCAAGATGTCCTTCATGTATCCTGGAAAGCATTTCTTTTCTCATCACTTGTGGAACAACTATTCTGTCTCGTCTCAGAAGAATACCATCTGCCACACTGAGCTCAGATCTCACATTGTACAATTGTGCACAAGAACTTTTGACCCAGTTGTTGTTCAAATTGTCAATGACAGCATGGAGAACGGGATCTTTTGCTGTCTCCTCAGCTATTTGCTTGAGCTTCTGATCAGAGACTGAAAGAGATTCAACAATGAGATTCACATGTATGTTCACATCTTCTTCTGTGGAACTCACATCTGAGAATTTGCATGTTATTGGTGCACGAGTGCATCAGCTAGGACTATGTATTTGCCTGGAGTGTAGACTAATTCAAAGTCATACCGTTGCAGTCTCATCATTAGACGTTGAATGTGTGGAGACATTTCATTCAGATTTTTTCTGATTGCAATTAAGGGCTTATGGTCTGTTTCTGCTGTGAACGATGGTAAACCATAGACATAGTCGTGAAATTTTTCAAATCCAAAAACAAGTCCGAGGCACTCTTTTTCGATCTGAGCATATCTGCATTCAGATTGCGTCATACTCCTGGAGGCATAGGCTATGGGTTTCCAGCCTTCGGCATCTGCTTGGAGTAAGACTGCACCTAATCTGTCCTTTGATGCGTCTGTGGAGATTTTGATGCTTTTAGCAGAATCAAAGTAGGTGAGAACTGGTTCTGTTGTCAGAGTTGACTTGAGCATTTTCCATTCTTGCTCATGTTTATTTGTCCACTTGAACTCAGCCTTATGATTCAATAGCTCTCTGAGGCACGCAGTTTTTGCGGAGAGGTTTGGAATGAATTTACCATTAAAGTTCACCATTCCCATTATCCTCAGCACACCTTTTTTGTCCACTGGACTTGGCATGTCCATAATTGCCTGAATTTTGCTTTTGTCAGGTTCAACACCACATCCAGACAACTTGTCACCTAGAAAGGTCATTTCAGTGACACCAAACAGACATTTAGCTCTGTTTAACTTGAGTCCATGCTTCCGAATTCTTTCAAGTAGCTGAATAAGTCTCTGATTGTGTTCTTGCACTGATGATCCCCAAACCACTATGTCATCGACATATGCACGAACTCCCTCCAGTCCCTCTATGACATGCTCCATGGCACGATGAAAGATTTCTGAGGCTGAAATTATGCCAAAGGGTAGACATAGAAATGAATAACGTCCAAAACGTGCATTGAACGTGCAGTATTTGGTACTGTCTTCATGAAGCTTCAATTGCCAGAATCCCTGTGAAGCATCTAACTTGCTGAAATACTGTGCGCCAGTCATTTCTCTTGTGATCTCCTCACGCTTTGGAATCTGGTAGTGCTCCCTTTTTATATTTGCATTCAGGTCTTGAGGATCCATGCATACTCTCAGATCACCGTTTTTCTTTTTAACACAAACCATTGAGTTCACCCAGTCTGTAGGTTCCTCCACTTTCTTAATTACTCCTAAAGCTGTCATCCTGTCAAGTTCCTTTTTTAGTTTCTCTTTCAGTGGCGCAGAAACCCTTCTTGGAGCATGAACTACAGGGTGAGCATCTTCTTTGAGCTGAATTTTGTAAATGAATGGTAGAGCTCCCAGTCCTTTGAAAACATCATCAAAACTGCGAACAATGTCACTTGCAGTGTCCTGTTTTGTTGTGGTTACATCATGGCTATTGATGCAGTACACTCTTTTTACCAGTCCTAATTCCTCGCATGCTTTGTCACCAAGGAGAGACTGATGATCATCTGGGACTATAACAAAGAGCAGGTTATACATTTTGTTTTTGACACATACTTTGAGTCTGCACACTCCTTGAGTCTTTATGTCCTGTCCATTGTAGGTTTTGAGGGACACAGGATTTCTTTTTACCTGGGGCTTGATTTTCATTCCCTTTATGTCACTTGTGCTTATGAGATTGGCTTTTGCTCCTCTATCAAGTTTAAGTGGCACAATCGTTCCATTGATTTGCAGTGCCACGATCCATTTGTCGTTAGACACACAGTTCATGTCTGAAGCATTTCTTTCTTTTGCTTCGTACTCTTGCTGGACAGTTTCTGAATCACTGTTGATCATGCCCACAAAGAAAGTGTCTGACAATTCGGTCTCTTCCACAACATGCACATTTGTTGATTGCTTTTCTTGTTTCTTTGAAAAACATTGCTTAGCAAAATGGTTCATGCCTTTACATTTTGCACATTGCTTTCCAAATGCTGGGCATTGTTTAGGGCGATGCATTAAACCACATCTTTTACATCTGAATGAATCTGTGCTTAACCTTGGAGTAGCTTTTTGACTCTGCCTTTTCATTTTGTGAGTAACAGCGCCGACTACTGAACTGTCAGCAACAGTGAGAACTTCTTTCTCACTGAAAGTTCTAGAATGCAACAAAGCAAGTTCGCTCGCATGACAAATCTTGACCGCACCATCTAATGTTAACTCCATTTCTCTTAGCAGTCTTTCTCTTATTTTCTTGTCATAAATTCCAAAGACAATTTGATGACATCGCATGACAAATCTTGACCGCACCATAATGTTAACTCCGTTTCTCTTAGCAGTCTTTCTCTTATTTTCTTGTCATAAATTCCAAAGACAATTTGATCTCTGATCATAGATTCAGTCAAGATTCGACTTAAGTTTCAAATCAGTCAAAAAAGAGTCAAAACTTTCTCCTTGTGATTGAGTGCATGAGCGAAACACATACCTCTCGTATGTTTCATTTTTCTTGGGTGAGCAGTGCTCATCAAATTTCTTCATGACCTCATCATATTTTCCTCTGGCCTCAGCGTCCACGAACGTGAAAGTATTGTATACTTCAATTGCTTGAGGTCCAGCTACTGTCAGGAGCAACGCTATTTTCCGTGAATCCGATTTATCATCCAGACCAACAGCTTGCATATATAGCGTGAATTGCTGCTTAAATGTCCGCCAACTGATATCCACGTTCCCGGTGAGTTTCAAGGATTCCGGTGGTTTAACAGCATCCATCTCTGTTGTATCACAGGACACCCCACTCCTGGTACCATGTGGTGTTTGTTGAATAAACACTCTGAAAAATAACTGTATGAACTGGCGTGTACCTCTTTTATTTATCTTACACCCCAAAACCTTCTTGTGTTCTCCTAATCTAATGTATCTGTGTTCTTTATGTTTGTTACTATTGCCATCTAGTGGACAATAATAGGAACATCAACTAATCACTACACTCACATGCTCTTGAAAGGCTTAAAAGACTTGTCAGTATTCAATAGCTATCTTATCTCCATCAACACCTCCATTTCTCTCGCAGCCTAATGTAATTCTGAGACCTACATTCTTCTGCGGAGTTGCCTTGGAAACAAAGATCTATGGGCGTTTATTTTTCTCCCTGTTACCGGAGATGCAGCAGATCAACGGAGCGAGTCCTCCGAGACGGAGACAGGAGATGCTCCAGCAAACAATCTCCAGCGAGAAAAGACGTTCGAGTCCCAGTTAGGACTTGAATACACACACCATTATTCCTCCGTCAGATGCAGATTGGGAGACGCGGTTATTGAACTCATAAAGCATTACACATACTGATTAAAGATGCCATTTGCAAGCCCCGCGGAAACTTCAGCACGTGTATCAATATCACGTTTGCTTTAGCAATTAGATTCAATAATTCAGATGTAATGAACATGTTCATTAGCACTAAAAGTCAATCCAGAGAGAGTTTGTTTGCTTTACTGATGTTTTTGCAGAGTGCATGCTCTGCACCATAGAGAGAGTAACTCTGTTTAGTGTTTTGGTTGGCCATTCATCTTTTCTGTAAAAAAATACGAGAGTAACTTTTCAGTTAACTTTAGTCCAGTAAAGAATAATAACAGTCCATCGGGTGTCTCGTCGTTTATTTGTGTTAAGTTATACAAACACAACAACTATAGTTAGTACTACTGAAAACTTTTATAAAATCTATATACAGTATAGCTATAAAATATAACATCACCTTACAATTTACTACAGTTTACTAGTGTAAATACCAAAAAGTGTACTATAGTATTACAAAGAGTGAACAGGAAAAATAATAACAGGGTTTACTTTCGCAGCACACAGCATCATATGCAAATAGCATCACTGATTATAGTGGGTTCTCTGTTTTTGTTGCGTTGTTCGCATGAAGTGTAAACACTATACTGAGGGCGAGTAAAGCTCATCCTTTATCATTGTTGCGGTGAATTTGTAAATCACGTTCATGCAGTCTATACTTCTAAACTTGTATTTAAACTTCATAATGTTCCGTACAGGGGTTCTGGGTGAGATAAGTATTCTCTGTGAAACGGTTGTAACAGTTCACAGCCCTGGTTACTGTAGATTTTAGTAGGCTGTAGTTCCACTACCATCTTCTGGGGTCTCTATAGTGCTAACTTCCCTAGTTTATAAGCGAGTAAAGGAGTAGAGGAAGGGGTGGCTTGGATAGGAAGAAGCATGGTCTCTTCACATGCTACCTACAAACAATATAGAGTCTGGATTGAGAAACATTTTCTTGTGTTTCAAGCTCAGTAAGTGTCTTTCTATGCTTGGTTTGGTTCCTTGTTTTCGTTTAGTTTACTTTATGTATGAATTGTATTTCTGATGTTTGCTCTGTGGTGCGTGTTTGTTAGCATGTTAACAGTCAGTTTATGTGTTTACTTTAGAAGGACTCTTTGGTGTAGGCAGTTGTTCCCTACTGCTAATATACCATATTGCAAGGATATGGATTAAAGGGGCTATGCTGAGATTAATACTGCACCTTCTGTCATGAACCATTGAACTGTTTTGGAGCACATGGTGGAAATCAGTTGTTTGAGCACGACATTGAGATTAATTGGACAGTATATCATCACCATCCTCATCATCCTCTTCATCTACAATAAGTACAACGTATGAGGACACAAAATAACATTTTGGACATTGTTTATTGGACTTTGAGTCGATAATGTTACCATCACTGCTTTGTTGCATCATCTCGTGTTGTGATGTATCTATCTCATGTCTTCTTTGCTTGTTATGCTTAATAATAATCTGGTAAAAGCAAATTAAGGTTTATTGATTTTCTTTGAGAACTTCATATAACTCAGGTTCCTATAAATATGGTTGGTGGATCCCTCCCTCATAATTATATGTAGTGTCACTTTTTCTTAATATATAGAGAGAGGAATATCACACGGTTGAGAATTGTCCAATCACATGAGGTCAAGCATGTACTGTACGCTATCAGCAAAAGTAGGAGGGTCTAGGGCACACAGAGCTGCTTCCTGGCGACGTTCTGACGCTAGCCAATTTGAGAGCAGCCTCAGGTCACCTGCCTGCCAAAAGTTTGTGTACCTACTGAACACTCATTTACTGGCGCCCCGCACGTAGAATATATATGTATTGTCAAAGAAATTAACCAAAAATACAATTTTAAATAATACTTTTAAGGAATACTAACACAACTACCAGGCGAATAAATCTGTATATTTCTGTTTTTTCTGGGTTTTTTTTGCAATTTACAATATATGTTGAATTTATATTTAACAGTCTTCTTCTCAGGATAACTTGGTGGTGCGGTGCCCCTGCGCACTCTATTGACCAGCCGCCACTGGATGTATGCCATACAAAATATATTTTAACATTACGGGTTATATCCCCTATAGTACAACAGTTTTTATTGAAAGTAATGAGTTTCATGATATAGAGTAAAATCATTTTCATAATAAATTATGCAACACAGGCTTCCTAAAGTCATTCTGAAATGAGCTGTCATAGTGAAATGAGTCCATCTCTCCTAGTGTAGTTTTTTATAAACAGATACATAAGACTTATGTTTAGCACAGTTAAACAGATTAAATAAAGTGATGTTTGACAAAATAATGAGAATATTTCTATGGCATAAATGCAACTCTGTGACCTGTCATCAGTTAATTCAGTGTTTAAAAACAGTGCGAAAGTGATGTGTTTATAAACTGTTTCACCGGACGCACGCACCTGGCCCGAAGGTATACTTCCAGTCTTGTTTGTTTATCGGTCTGGCTAGTGGCTAATATAACTATTTATTTTTTGTTTCACTTATAGTCATATTAATTTATATTAATATTTTGTTGTATAATAATTGTAACAAACAGTTACAGTTAACAGTGTAACAGTTTGTTTAATTTTATTGTGTGTTAATTTTATTAATTAAACAATTTGTTGAATGGGTTGTGTAACTAACCAAGTAGCGGTTCTTCTATTGGTAACCCAAAATAACACTGCCTGACATACTTTGAACTTGCTAGCTAAATCTACTTGTTATTTCTTTGGCTTGTTATCAGAAAAATTTACAGGGACTCTATTCTTTGTGTATGTGTCCCGTAAGTTAAGTTTGGGCCACAAAAGTGGGCATGCGCAGTAACGTTTGTTTATGCTGTCACTTATTATACACAGTATTATGTTTCTGTTGTCTATAGAAAACAAGAGACATCTGGGCTGTTTATTGAGATGTGATCTTTTTTGGCTTGATTTCTGATTTTTTTCAGAACTGATGCCTTTTGTTTAAAAGTGAATGTTTAACGTTGCCTGTGTGTGATGTCATGAATGAATGAATGAGGCATGAGGCAGGAAATGTCATGTTTGTGTGTTTTCACATGCTTGTATTTCCACTGCTGTGTTGTTATACTGAAGGCCTGAGCAGATATTGTGATATTGTGTTTCTGCCAAACCTTGTGAAATAATGAAGCTGAAGAAATACACTTACACAGTAAAGTGATTCATTGTGACATTTTCATAGCTTGCCAAAAGATTTATAAATGTAATTTGTTGATTCTGACCAACACACTACCTGCTGGATGCTATCCATTTTCTCTATTTGGAGTAAATCACATCTATGGCAACACCGAATTGTTTTATAGTTTTTTTTACCCTGAGGGGATTTCCTCTATCAAACATCTTCAGACGTGATACATTTTGTGAGTAATTTATGTCAGAACAGAGAACATAAACTGTAATGCACCATATTTGATTTGACAATATTACTTTCATGTCGGTTCTAATGGATTTTATTCTTTTAAAGTTAAATCACTTATATTACTGGAGCTTCTGTTGACTTTCTATTATTTGTCACACACATGCCGTTCAGAATTAACGTTGTTCTGCCAATGCATTTCTTTCTTTGCTTTTGTTTGTTATCAGGTTACAAAAAGTAAGGGCCCGTATTCTTAAAGCTTCTAAGAATCCTCTAAGAAAACTGCAGTTGGTTTGTTTTGATTTAAGCCATAATAACAAAAAATACAGCTAACTAACACAATAAAAGACAATAAAAACACGATAACATAATAAAAAACATGATTTTTGAATTTTTTTAAAAACGGAGTATCTCATTTTGGAACCAAACTCTTCATATATTCTTTTATTTAATTTACCATGCTGTTAATGTCAACGTATTTAATAGAAAATGAACAGTGAACAGTTTCTGTAAGGGCTGTTTGTGTGATTAGATTGTGACCGTTGTGACAGAACCAAATCATCTCTGCTACATAGTTGCATTTCTCCAGTTGCTAAATATGTTAATGTGGTGATTTCTTCTATTTCTGGAGCTATGGCATTTTCTGTCTTGGAGATGTTAGCGTGTCTCTACTCGGATCGGTCACAAACATGAACCCTGCACAATCTAATGTGTTGTGTCTTATTAACTCACTGTCATTCAATTTAATTTAATTTTATAGTGCTTTTACAATTTGCATTGCATCAATGCGGCTATACAAGGAAACCAAAACCAAGATAAACAAAAGTTGAACACACAAAAACAATAAAGAAATTCTGATAAACCTTAAAAGTAATATGGAAATTGTCATGTATTGCAACACATATGTTCTTACTTTTTGTGTTTCGTCCATTTTCTCTGCTGCTAAAGAAACTCTTAAGTCTCTTAAAAGTCCTCCTCGCAACTCCTAAAATTTTGGACCTTAAGAGCTCTTTTAAGGGTTAAGATGCTTTATGAATTACTTTTTTCTTTACTAGGATCTTTTCTGTCATTTTTAGTGGAAACTCCCACATTTCTAAGAATTTTTTTAGAATTTTGTCACTAGGAGCAACTCTGCGCTAACATTTTTCATGAATACGGGCCCTAATCTTAAAGCATATGCTGGTGTTTCATTTACTTACAGTATTTACACATTTTTATCCTTTTCAATAATTCAAAAAGCATTTTACAGAACAAAAATCTAGCGAATAGAGTTAGTTCTGGCAGGTTACGTGAGTCAAGCTCTCATCAGCCGATCCTCATCTTCCTATAGAAATATGACGCTATCACAGCTTCCGTTTTAAAATTCATTCAGCTAACAGCAGCTTATCTCATTGCTTAGGAGCAAATTACCCTCCTCCATCCCCAGCTCCACTTCCAAGTCTCAATTACTTTACATAATCTGTTACATTTACATGTCATTAAGAACTAATGACATCTGGGCCCGTATTCTTAAAGCTTCTAAGAATCCTCTAAGAAAGCTCTTAATTTATCTTAAAAACTTCTACGTAGGAGTCTTGGCTTAAAAGTGATTCAGGATAAATCTGAGAGCAACTCTGAGCAAGGAAAAGACAAACACTTTTATCTTAGTGAGGAGGCGGGGCTGACCCGGTTGCTATGTTTTTTCAAGACTGTGATTGGTTGGCCAAGAAGGAAAAAAGAGCGTTTTTAAGTATAGGGTCATAGTTTGAAATTGCATTTGTTTCCTGTTTTACCATACTCACGCACACACACATATATTCTTTATTTTTTATTTACCATGCTGTTAATGTAAACATATTTGATAGAAAATGAACAGTGACACAACAAGTTTCTGTAAGTGCTGTAATTGTTTGTGTGAACACTATAGAAGGTTGTGACAGGACCAAATCATCTCTGCTGCATAGCTGAATTTCTCCAGTTGCTAAATATGTTAATGTAGTGATTTCTTATATTTCTGGCGCTATGGCATTTCTGCGCTGTCTTGGAGATGTTAACGTGTCTCTAATAGGATCGGTCACAAACATGAACCCTGCATGATCTAATGTGTTGTGTCTTATTAACTCACTGTCATGATCCTGCCTCTTCTTGTCATGATTTTCGAGTCTTGTGGCAGGATCATGACAGACCCACGTGTTTAATGTGGAGAGGAGCATGGCATTGTTTTGTTTTGACATGCCATGTATTCTCTGTATCTCATCTTTGTCCCCGCCCCCTCGTTTCCTCGTTTAGCTTCCCGCTAGTGTTTCATTACCCACACCTGCCTATTGTTATCATCCCTTCCTTGTTAGTTCCCATATATAATGCCCTTGTGTCTGCTGTCTTGTGCTGATTCATTTTTGTTACTGTGTTTGCTCGGTTAGCTTCGCTGCCTTGCAGTATTGAAACTCTTACCCTGTGTCTCGAAGCCTGGTATATTCTAGCCTTGTCTAGTCCTGTGTAGTGTTAGTTTTGTTATCCTGACTCCTTGTTTTGCCCTCTTGTGGGAAGTTTTTGTATTTCTGTTTTCCCCATCGTGGGCCTTTGTTTTGATCATTAAAATTGAGTTTTTTTGCACTCTACTGTCCTGCAATTGGGTTCTCTTTCCGGAACAATCATGACACTCACTGTCATTAAATTCAATGTAATTTAATGTTATAGTGGGTTTACAATTTGCATTGCATCAAAGCAGCTATGCAAGAAAACCAAAACCAAGATAAACAAAAGTTGAACACACACACACACACAAAACAATATAAATCTGATAAACCATACAAATAATATGGAAATTGTCATGCATTGCAACACATTTCTTCTCACTTTTCGTGTTTCGTCCATTTTCTCTGCTGTTAAAGAAACTCTTAAGTCTCTTAAAAGTCCTCTTCACTACTCCTAAAGGGGTAACGCCCACATTTCTACGAATTTTCTTAGAATTTTGCCACTAGAAGCAACTCTTTGCGCTAAGATTTTTGATGAATACGGGCCCTGTTGTTCTGTTCTGTGTACTCTAAGGGGGGTTATCGCTGCGCTCCCTGCTCTTATTCATGCTGGCTGCATGGATGGGCAGGGAGTTTTTGCCCAGAACAGAACCATACCGCCAATCTAAACTGTATGCTAATTATTAATCATTTTGACGGTAGTGAACCTGACAGAAGTTATTTTTAGTATTTTAAGATATTATTCTATTAAATATATTTTAATGTGTGAACTCGTATGTAGTCCAGCACATCTGAGCTGCTCATAATAAATGTGAAAGAGCCAGAAACATGTCATTGTTTAGTCGTTACGTGAGATGGAGATGAACGTGATAAAACTGATGTGAGGCTTTGACTTCCATCAAGGCTTCTGTGCTTATAACACATCCAGTGTTTCATGTTTTTTCCTTCAACCCTTTTAGCGTCTGAGCTGAATCAGTGAGTACAGAAATCAATACATCTAAATGGGGATCAAAAGAGAGAATATCATCCTGTACACACACGGACCACCACACCAGATCAAAACCTATGGGATGAATTTAATATCAAAATGATTAACAAATGCATGCACAGTCATCCGTGAACGTGATACAAGTTACACTTGTATTTTAGTATTCACAAACAAATGCCGTATGATTTGAATCTGTGAAATTTAGATTGTAATAAACATGAGGCGATTTGTACAAATAGAGACAGATTTGTGAATACAATGTTTTATTTTGCGTTCATGTATAATCATTTTGCGCATACCAATGAGAAGTTGTGCAGTTGTGTATCCTGCAACGCGCGTCCATTCATCCTGTTCTGTGCATTCGGATTTTGAGACGTTCTTTACGCGGTTTTGCATTGGACAATCCACACACAAACAACTTCAGATCCACGCACAACCGTGCATAAACTACGGCCTACCACTAGATGGCAGTCTCACGGAGCGACGCAGAGGTTTGCGGCAGAGGTTGCGCAGGTGGTCACAACCCTGTTGCTGGGAGATCGACCGTCCTGCAGACTGCATCTCCAACCCTGCTTCAGCACACTGTGTGTAATTATATGCAAGCAACTGAACACCTTGATTAAGATGTTCAGGTGTGTTTGATTGGGGTTAGAGCTGAATCTTCAGGACGGTCGACTCTCCAGGAGCAGGGTTTGGTGACCACTGCGCTAGACTTTTTCATTGTCAGTCATTTTGACGAACAGGCTCATAAAAAATCCGTCATCATCTATTTTTACCCGTCACTATGGTCCAAGGTTGATGTTACGTGCTAATCATCATGTTTGTGACATCATCACTATGTACATGCGTTTACTCTCTGAACTTACGAACTGAATACCCAATAAAGTCGTTTACATATTTAATGTTTCTGTTGTCAGACATAAAACAATAATTACAGACAAATGTTTATAATCATAACAGTAACAATGACAGGTGCTTGAAAACGCTGTTTTTTAATCATTTATTAATTTACTTACAAGTTACTTTAAGATGCTGTTTTGTTATGAATGTGCTGCTTCTGCCACTCACTGAACGGAAAAGACGCAGAGAAACATTTTCCCGTACTTAAAGTTAGGTTTATCCAAAATAACGCTAGTCACTATCTCTCTCTCTGAAGGAAAAAAGTCTGTAAACACCGCACCACTGTGCGCGCCTGTGTGTATGCGAGCACGCGACGCGGGTTCTGATTAAGTGACAGATGCATGCATTGCAGAATAAGATCCTCAAACAATGTTATCGTTGTGTTATTATGAAAAGTGTAAAAATATTTTCCGTTCGTTTTGAATCTATTGCAAAATAGATTAGACGGTGGTGAGACGGCATAGTCAAATGACTTGTTTATACACGAGTCTCACTGATCCGTTTTCCTGAATGGGCGAGACGTTTATGAGTAATGCATGGGGAAACTTGCGCCCTTTCCTCGGTCACTTACGATCACGTTCTGATGAAAGGAAATGATTGGATGCTACCAATTTGACATAAAGGGGAATTACAAATTGCCCTCATTGTAATCCGTCAAAATGACTCTCGCCCATTCAGGAAAACGGGATCAGTGGAGACTCGTGTATAAACAAGTCATTAGACTTGTCTGTTTCGCCATAGTTTCAAAACGAACTGAAAATATTTTTACAATTTTTATATTAACACAACGATAACGTTGTTCAAAATGACGAACAATGAAAAAGTCTAGAGCAACCTCTGCCGCAAACCTCTGCGTCGCTCCGTCAGACTGCCATCTAGTGGTAGGCCGTAGTTTATGCACGGTTGTGCGTGGATCTGAAGTTGTTTGTGTGTGGATTGTCCAATGCAAACAAGTGTAACTGTGTATCACGTCTCACGGATGACTGTGCATGCATTTGTTAACTCATTTTGATATTAAATTCGAGTTCTTACACGTACAAAAAAGTATGAACATATTAGCCCGGTTCTGTCAACCTTGCACTGGTTACCTATAAAGCATCGCGTTAACTTTAAAATCTTGCTTATTACCTATAAAGCCTTACATGGTTTAGCTCCTCAGTACTTGAATGAACTCCTTTTGTATTACAGTCCTTCACGTGCATTACGCTCTCAGGCGTCCTGTCAGTTGGTAATACCTAGAATTTCAAAATCAAGTGCAGGTGGTAGATCCTTTTCCTATCTAGCGCCTAAACTTTGGAATAGTCTTCCCTGCACTGTCCGGGAGGCAGACACACTCTGTCAGTTTAAATCTAGACTAAAGACGCATCTTTTTAATCTTGCATACACTACTCTTCCATAATATAAATCTTTAGAGGGTTTAGGCTGCATTAGTTAGATCAACCGGAACCAAAAACACAACTGATGTACTTGTTGCATCAAAGAGTACAGAACAGTACTCTACTCTCAGCCAGTCTTGTCTCATTGTTCCAAGGTTACCACAGCGAGCAGGATGCAGTTCATGGCCTGACCTGATGGTAGAGCGGAGAATGGGAAGTGGGGACCTGACAAGAGCTGAGATGATAGAGCTGGATAAAGAAGGACGCGGTCTCTTGACATGTCTTCACCACAAAACTTCAAATGCTATTAGATTATTAATGATAATCTTAAACTATAATTTATTTTATTATTAAGTTTATTTATTTTATTTAGCCTTGTTGTGCAAGTTCTCTGGAGCTTGTGCAGAGGCAGCAGCTTTTGCCAGAGGGGAACTGGAATCCCCTGGTTGGGCCTGGGTTCTCCTGAGGTTTTTTTTCTCGATTAGAGTTTTGGGTTCCTCGCCACCGTTTGCATACTGTTTTTGCACTATCTGCCTGACCGGGGGGGCTGCTTTAGAATTTTAAAGTTTTACTTAATTAATATTGCATATAGGAATTTATTATCTGTTATATTTGACCTGTGCTTCTCTCTCCTTTATCTTAAATGTGTGCTCTCACTGAGCGTGTGTGTGTGTGCGTACTTGTCTGTGTACGTACGTGTGTGTGTTGTGTGTGCGTGCGTGTGTGTGTGTGTGGTGTGTGTGTGTGTGTGTGTGTGTGTGTGTGTGTGTGTGTGTGTGTGTGTGTGTGTGTGTGTGTGTGCGCATCCGTGTGTGTCTCTGTGTCTGTGTGTGTTGGTGCGTGTGCGTGTTGTGTGTGTGGAGTGTTTTGTGTGTGGGTGTGTCTGTCTTCTGTGTTTTCAACCTTTTCTTGTTTTTGCAGGTACAACTCTGATTGTTTTGCTTGTAGTCATTGTGTCTCATGTACAGCTGCTTTGTAACAATGAAAATTGTAAAAGCGCTATATAAATAAAGTTGAGTTGAGTTGAGTTAAATTCATCCCATAAAAACCGGATGGATGTGAGTCTATGGAAGTAAAATAGAGACAAATGTGTGTGAAGCAAAAAGAATGGATGAATGGAACTGAAAAAAAAAGCATCGTATTAACAGTGCTTGCATTTTAAGGTTCTGCAATTCAACATGGTTGCATATTTAATCTGTGAATTTTTCAAATGCAAAAATTTCACACATAGTTTTACCGTTTAAATTTGATTAAATTCAATAATCAAAATTCACCTTTTAAATTTCATTAAAAAATTTCAACTTGTTTTAAAATACAACCTTTAATATTCGACAGACACATTTCAGTTCATATTATTTCGATTTAAAAATTCGCTTCCACAAATTCAGTGTTTCAAATTCGGCTTGAAATTCAAAGTTTCATATCTGGGAATCCCAGGAGAAGCAATAGAGCGCCGAATCCACCGATGCACGATCTCTACCTGCTGCCTGACCGCTTCACCAGCAGGTGGTGCAAGTCGGTTCTGACGAAGACCAAAGCAAGAAATGCATACTTTTTATATGCTGGCCGCACAGTCCACTCATCCGCTCAATTTAAATTATTTGTTCTCATTGATATCTTCTTATGCATCATCAACATTTTCAGAAATTTTATTATTTTATTATACTGACGCTTGCACTGCCAGCAGTCTGCACAGACAGACACTATAGGCCTATTATGCTCAGACTTTGACTGCCCTCCTGCACTGGCTTGAAGGAATTAAGTTATTTTTTCGCTCAGCACATCATGTTCACATAAATCTTATGCATCATCAGCATTTACAGGACATTTATTTGTATTTATAGAAGTCAAATAACTGTGATCTCAACTAGCAGCTTATTGACATTATTATTTTTATTTTGATACGAGACGAATCTTTTAGCCATGCGCAGGCCAGATAAAATAGACCAGATAAAATAGACGGCTTTCTTTAGAACCCGACTAGACCTGAAACGTTGTGTACAGCCTGCAGCCAAGCAAGAGACCTCACGGCATTATGGATCTAACAGCTGTAAGGTGGCTTTCTAAGTGCAAAGATACAAACTTTCACAATAATGTGCCTCACACGAACATACGAGTATAACTACACGCCAAAAGTTGCTGTCTGTTCATGAAGTGCCAAAATTTCACTCACTCACTCACTCCATTAACCTAATTAAGTCTTAAGTTTGGCGTAACAAATATATGTTGTTTACCATAGGCGTAATTTGCGGGTGGATGGGTGGGTCATGTCCCCACCACTTTTTGCCAAAGTCAATTTTGTCCCTACCACTTATTGTAAGAAATAAAAAATACGGAGCGTCTATTTACCATGCAAGTAGCCCGCTTTGTAAGCAGAGGCTATTTATAGTAACTCCCACCATCAGTTTCAGATTGGAATAGACAAAATGTAAGAAAGGCGCACGAAGCTTAACTACTCCAGTGGCGCAGAGCGTAAAGCATGTGCTAACTGCTTCATGTCGTCGTGGGTTCGCGACTGCAGTTTGTTGAACTTTTTCCCTATCACATATCAGATTGTAAAGGTATTTATTTTTAATAAAATGATGAAAATATTTGAAAATGGCTGTTCAAGTCATACATGTACCAAACATGTTGCGCTTAATTGCACTTTGGTGCTATATATTCGTCCTTATTGTTCTCGACATGCGGTTGCTATCGCCTATTGCATGATTAATTACATTTTGATACTTGATAGAAAACTCCAATAAATGGAAAAAGTCACAACTTTGTAGTTTCATGAGTTCAAAACAAAATTTAGAAAGTTTGTTGTATATTTGTAGCCTATCAGGCAATGCCCGTAGTAATTAGTGAAAATAAGATTTTTTAAAGATATTATTTTCCATCTGTTTCCCCTGTATAACTTACTTGAATGTTTGTCCTTATTAGCAGGGGGTTGTCAAACACCTAATTTTTAACACGGGGAAAACACACATTCGTTTCAGTAGTTTTTGTTTGATCACAAATTAATAAGTTTAATTACGTACGGCAACAGCCATCCTTACATATAATAAAGCACAACATGCTTTAAATTATATATTGGTGAAAACATGATTTAGTTTAAAAACAAATGGAAGCAGATCTGATATGTGATGTGAAAATTTAGAATAGTGAGATCAGCGGATACGAACCTACTTCACGGCTGTGTCTTTATTAGGCTACTTGTCATGCGTCTTTCTCACTAACGTTACGCCACTGAAGCCGTCGATAAATCGGCACAGTTTTTATACTGTTCTCTAGAGGAGTCACCTACATGTTTCGCGCTTGTGACGTCCATGAATATTCCCAACGAGTTCTTACAGAAACAATTTATTAAAGTATTGTTTGTGTCGTCTTTGTCCCCACCACTTTTCAAAACAAAGTTACGCCACTGTTGTTTACCTAACCATAAGATTGATTTAATTTGTGTCTTTTCGGGTTGATTTGGTAAAAGCACAATCATTTTAAATTAGGCTACCAGAGAACCGATGCCATATTGGACTCGACCCGTGCCCAAGGCATTTGTCAAAGTTTTAGACTTGAAACCACTGGGGCCCATGATGACCTCTAACATACACTTCAACACAAGTCTTTCATGGCTGAGCAGTGGAAAAATATATTTAATTACTGGTCAGAAAACAATGAGTGCTCACTGGCAATATATACAGTATACAACTAGTTCTGTTGATGTTTGGCGCATTGTATTTTGCATTATACTTTTATATTAGGCTATATACTTTCGCTTTAAGTGTAGCTTACCCGATACTAATATAACATATAAAACGAAATTTTACGATTTAGTATAATAATTTATTATGTATGTGCTTACATAATAAGTCAACATATTGTTGCATTTATGAATTTTAAATGACAGAAGTCTAGATATGCTGAAACCACGCTCATTCAAGGATTTGCTTTGACGGAGAAAGCACGTAATGTAAGTATCTGAAATATATGTCAGTTAAATGAACTTATGCTGACTGAATGAGAAGTAAACATTTTGCTGAATATCCACAACATTTCCATGGTGGCATGGTGGAACAAAAATGCTATAAGCTTGCAAGATCTGCCTGCACTCAAACCCTTTCGCCATCAGTGTGCATCGTCTTATTGGCCGATGTACTGTGCTAAAATGCTAAATGTTGCTTAATCTAGCTATTGAGACCAAATGGCTAAAAATTTGTATAGCCTACATCTTTTTAACAAAGCGTAGGCTATACAGAAATCAGAAGAGCCCTGAATATGAACACAAAGCACTAAATGGCACAATAAGAATGTTAGGATGTCCTGCTGTATTTCTTACGTAATACCAGAACAGTGCAAGCACTGTTAATACAATGCATTTTTTTCAGTTAGTGCTATTCAGCACATCTTTTTGCTTCAAAACACATTTGTCTCTATTTTACTTCCATATGAATCTCCCCCCTTCTTATGTCACTGCAGGTTTATTGCCACGATTTATATCACAATCACCACACTCCTACAAATGTCTAATTTTCCAGAGTGTTCCTTCAGCTCTGACCGTAGAAAAGCGATTACTATCAAAACCCACAGAGCGTGTTTATGAGCTACTGTATGGTGTGAAAGATTGTGGAAGATTTCTTCAGTGCATTTCAAAAAAATAAAAACACAATACTGTATCAAAGAAGGTCAAAGATGAAGGGTTAAGAAGAATTTCAGTAAGTTATAGAAGGACTTTGTCAAATAGCTAATTACTGTTTGGGTTAACATTTATTACATAATATCAAGCAAAGGTCTTTGTGATTTACTTTCTTGATGGTTTTTATGGTTTAAAAATGTGGTCCTCGAATTATTATCCCTCGCATTGACTTTTCTTGGCAGCAGATGTCACTGAACTCTTTATTTCACTCCCCTCAATAACCTGTCATAAAGAGACCATTTCTGATGAATAAATCTAGCTCCAAAGTGTTTTTTTTATGTTATCTTAATACTGTTTTCTGTTGTGTGTTTGCGCAGGTCCTGGAAGCTGATGCATCATGGAGAGGCTGGTGTTTTATGTGTTGGTGTTTGGCGCGCTGGCGAAGGCTCAGCATTGCCCGGGTCGATGCATCTGTCAGACCATCTCACCCACGCTCACCCTCCTGTGTGCTAAAACCGGACTTCTGTTTGTGCCCCCGACCATCGACCGCAAGACCGTGGAGCTCCGTCTGACCGACAACTTCATCACGTCAGTCCGCAGGAAAGATTTCTTGAACATGACCAGTCTGGTACACCTGACACTGTCGCGCAACACCATCAGCCAGATCGCCCCGCACGCGTTCGTGGGACTCAAGGCTTTGAGAGCGCTTCACATGGACGGGAACCGTCTGACCCTCATTAACAGCGACCAGCTGAAGGGTTTGATCAACCTGAGACACTTAATACTGGGCAATAATCAGATTCATCAGGTGGAATCATCCACTTTCGACGAGTTCGTGTCCACCATCGAGGACTTGGATTTGTCATACAACAACCTGAGGACGTTACCGTGGGAGGCGATAGCAAGAATGACAAACATCAACACGTTAACGCTGGACCACAATCTCATCGATTATATCGGAGTGGGGACCTTCATGCTGCTCACGAAGCTGGTGCGGTTGGATATGACGTCAAACCGGCTACAGAATTTACCGCCCGACACTCTGTTTCATCATGCCCAGGTGCTATCCGACCCAAAGATGTCCAGTTCCTCCAAACTGACGGTGAGCTTCGGCGGAAACCCTCTTCACTGTAACTGCGAGCTCCTGTGGTTGCGTCGCCTGACGAGAGAAGATGATCTGGAGACCTGCGCTTCTCCGGAACATCTGATGGATAAATACTTCTGGTCCATCCAGGAGGAGGAGTTCATCTGTGAGCCGCCCCTCATCACCAAACACCAGGTGACCAAACCCTACGTCATGGAGGGTCAGGGGGTCACGTTAAAATGTAAAGCGATGGGCGACCCTGAACCCGCAATACACTGGCGCTTTCCGGACGGCAAATTGGTGCACAATAATTCTCGTACCATTCTGTATGATAATGGCACTCTGGACATCCTCATAACCACCCTGAAGGACAGCGGGGCGTTCAACTGCGTTGCGTCCAACGCTGCCGGAATCGCCACGGCTTCCGTTGAGGTCAACATGATCCCCTTACCTCTGTTTGTGAACAACACGGGTCACATGAGAGAGGCGGACCCGGGGCTCTCTGACATTACCACCTCCACCAAATCTGGCAACAATGACACCAAGTCTCAGAACAAACGGGTGGTGGTGGAGGAACTGACGTCCAGCTCGGCTGTCATCCACTGGCCCTCAGAACGCCATATTCCTGGAATCAGAATGTATCAGATCCAGTACAACAGCACCATAGATGACACCCTCGTGTACAGGTAAAGACACTCACGCTGTTATCATGCTTAAAGAAAATGAGATTTGCTTATGAGAGAAATTTAATTCAATGTCTATATGAAGTCTGTATGTCATTAAAGAAGGTCTGATGTTCAGGTTAAAGTAGAAGTGATGGATGAATGGATGGATGGATGGACACTCTAAAAAATAATTCAGTGGATTAGTAAATATCACCAAAAAATATTACAGTTTTTCTCCATTGGTTTGGCTCATTTCTTGAAACAGAAATTACATTCTCAAAATTCTAAGATCATTTGGCAAACCAGTCTTACAGTTCAGCACAACACTATAGCTCACTTGCAAAAGCTAATATCTCTCCCAAAACTGTTCACTCATGCTTCAAAACTAAATTCCTTTCCCATATAAAGAAGTCAGTGCCACGAAAATGGCAAAGATCCTTTTCAATTGCTTTGGCTCATTTCTTGAAACAGACCAGACGTTCTCAACACTCTTGGTGCTTTTGCCAAAATAACTTGGATGGTTCGGCACAACACCATGGTTCACCTGCAAAAGCTCATACCTCTCCCAAAACAGTTCACTAATGTGTCAAAACTAAATTTCCTTCTCATTTAAACAGCCAGTGCCCCCAAAATGCTTCGTCCCTTTGGCATTGTGTAAGCACTGCAAGTCAAAATGTTTAGATGTTTTGTCACTATGGCAGAGGACCATTGAAACATCCCTCATGTCCACCTTTCAGTCTTAGCCCAGTCCTTCATTGACAATGTGTTGGGTTTCGGGGTGAGCACGTGTTTTGTTGTCTGTCTCGCCATGTGTGTGTGTGTGTGTGTGAATGTCCTAGCACGTGGAGGCTGTCTGACAATCTCACATGTTCGCTGTCTTTAAAGTCACCGTCACTTTTCACTGTCCCTTGTGCGATCGTTGACGTTAGTCACACAGTACCCATCTCTTGTCTCTAAATCTTGTCTTGCTTAAAGTAAGTTCCATCTTGATCTTGATCTTGATCCTGTTTTTTTGTCCTGCTTTGTCTTGTCGTGTGGAAGGACATTTTTTTGTGTGGATTATTGTTTTGGATTTTCTCCCCGAAGAGATCACTATTTTGAGTCAGAGTAACCCTGTGTTTCTTTATTTTTTGCCCAGGCGACACTCGGTTGCCTAGCTTTTTTCCTTTCCCATTTTTGGGTTAGTTTTGCGAGGATTGTTTTCCCGGTTCTCCAGCGCCATCCACGCCTCGGCTGCTGCTGGATCATCTGCCTGCCAGTCGTTTCCTCCCCATCTTCCCTGGCACTCTCCAACCTCTGATCCTGCCAACCGCGTGGCTCTAGGGACACCTTCCCCACCACTCCGGCTGATGCTGCCGTACACTGGGGTTTCCCCGGTTGGCCTCGCAGTCAGCCGCTACCCTCCAGGGCTCCGGAAGGATCCGTCCTCTTACAGACTTTATGTGTGTTCTGGTCTAATAAATTACTTTGTTAACCCGCTATTGAATCCGTGTGTTTTCAGTCCAGCCCTGACACAATGGTTACTGTACTGTTTTTTTGTCTAGCTAACAGAATACAATTGTGTGTATAAAACTGAAAAAAAGAAATAGGATTTTAGGGTAAGAGTAGCCTCCAAGGTTTGACATCACACATTGCACTCATACTGCCAAGGAAATTGTAACCATTATCATTCACACACATAAAGTAACTTCCATACATCAGAGTAAAAAGAAAATGTATACAGCATAATATACTGTTATATAAACACACAAATAAAAAACAATCAAAATTATATGCAGCCTACAGTGCTGTAAATAAAGCTGGCGTTTCACAACTAACAGTTCTTCACTGGTCGCTGTCCTCACCTCCCTCTCCTGGCCACCGTCCTCACCCTCCTGGCCATCCACACGCTGCAGTCTGTCTGGCCACAGATTCTCATCCACATCACAGCGTATATTCTCCTTTGCGATGCAACGAGGGAAGAAATGGCGTGCATGTCGCAACCATCCCCTACACTGATCTCCTGTAATATCCTCACACGCAGCGTCCATTGCATGGAGCAGGGACCTCTGATCTTGAGCCCGATGCTCATACACTCTCCACCTCCAAGCGGAGAAATACTAGGATTGAGGAAAGGAGAGTAAGGTGGTAGGAACACCATGACCATCCTTGGATGAGTAGTGAACCAGGCCCTGATGAGTGGGCCACGGTGGAAATTCACATTGTCCCATACAATGACATATTGTGGTAGGTGAGGCCTTCTCTCATTTTCAGGGATCAAATCAAAATGAAGGCGGTCCAAGAAGATGAGGAGCTTCTGTGTATTGTATGGGCCAAGACTGGGGATGTGAGTGGCCACACCATTCTCAGATATGGCAGCACACATAGTTATATTGCCCCCTCGCTGGCCTGGGACATCCACCGTGGCCCGGTGGCCAATAATATTACGGCCATGTCTTCGGCCCTTGGCCAGGTTGAAGCCAGCTTCATCCACAAACACGAGGATGTGAGGGGTCTCGTTTCCTTCCAATGCCATTATTCTCTACAATAGCGTAAAAATAGAAAACATCAAATTAGTCATACAGAAGAGTCATACACTACAGTTCTATGTTCTCCACAAGTTCAATATACTACTGGCCACTACTCCAGTGGTTCCAAACCTGGGGTACATGTACCCCTATGCAGAGGTACTACAGGGGGTATTTGACAGAAAGGGGAGTGGGGAAATCATCAATGACTAGACTTACTGAAATGTTACAGTAAAACCCACAGTATTAGATAGATTTACATGGTAGGCACTAATTGCAGCTCTTTGACCCTTTTTCTTATCGTATGTTATATTCTTCAAAATAAGGATTATAATGATAATTGAATCATACAGTAAGATGCAGTTTTTAGGTGAAATGTTGAAGTCAGATAAATCAAATACTTTCATACCTGGATTACCTGGATAAACAAATCAGGTAAAGTGGGTACTGAAGCCAAAAAAGTTTGGGAACCACTGCTTAATTGTAAAAAGGTTATAATGATGGACAACCAGTAACTGATTTACATGTACATACTGGTACCACAGCTCTTTCACTCTATCAGAGTTCCTCTCAAATGGTACCCTGTAAATTTGCTTCATTGTCATCTGATGCTTCTTCAATATCCGGTCTATTGTGGAGATGCTTATAGAGTTGACATTTTGGAATATGGCATTGTCTTGTAGGATTGCAGCGTGGATCTGTCTCAATGTGATGGCATTATTTGCCATCACCATGTTACAGATCTCTTGTTCTTGTTGTTCATTGAGAAGTTTTCCTCTGCCACCCGTGCAAGGTTGTCGTCTAATCCTAGACATAGAATTCAAAGGACAACACTCCATTCATAATGTATACCTTATGTATTCCTTACAGAATGAGTTACCTATGTAATTGTATTGTTGTTTTACTTACAGTAACTTTACCACAATTCTTATGCATCACTGCACAGTGACTGGAATACTACTGTAAACTGTATCATCAATACTGTAGAAAATAAATTAGGCTAATTACATTAATTACATTAGGCTGCACTTGCCTCCACCATTGTGAGGCCATGGTTGATGACATGGTCTATAATTGTGGCCCGAATTTCATCCGGGACAGCATGGTGTCTTCGTGCTCCTCGGCCTCTTCCCCCTATTCCACCACCACGCACCCTTACTCGTCCTCCTCTTCTTCTTCCTCTTCCTCGAGCAGGCAGTTGCCCTTGTTCATTTACTTGGCCAGGTGCCTCCATGTTTAGAAATTGTACTGGTCCTGCATGGTCAAGCTCTTTACATACATGTTTGGCAGCATTCACAGTCATGGACAGCACCTGTCAGGTAACTAAACATACTGTTTGATTGGTCATCTGAGATGTGTGAAACTCCTCCTTCGTTAGTCAAGTTCTAGTTTCACCTGACTGTCAATTGCTGTAATAAATTTATCAAATGTTACAAGGGATTCATATATGGTATTCATGGTATTATGTTCTTGACTAATTTTGACAATTGAACAGACTATTGTGCATGTGGTGACTTATACAATGAAATGACGCTGACACATTTTGGAGCGAACAACCATTAGACTGAGAATCAACAATCAGTTTAGATCAACAAGATCTATTCACTTGAAAATTGTGCTAAATGTAGGCTACCTGTACTTAATCATTTGCAAAGATGTACTGAGACATTGAGACATGTACTTAGACATTTGCAATTTGATGAAATGAATGAGAAATTCAAATCTGTTGTGAACAATTGCCAAGTGGTTTGGAGGTTTGTCCATGTTGTTTTGAGAATGTAATTTCTGTTTCAAGAAATGAGGCAAACCAATGGAGAAAAACTGTAACTTAATAAAATCTTTTTAAATCATTTAAGGGATTTTTTTAGTGGGATTTATTAAAAATATTATTAAAACAGTTACCTTCTCTTATATTTTCATATATTATTTGAGTTTATTTAATCTAATGAACTAAGCATTTTATTAACAAAATGTATTTTTAGTGTAAACTAAATAGTTTTTATGTTCTTTATATGTTCTACAATAAATATTTGAGTTCAGATTTACTTTTTTTTTTACTTACATTTACTAAATTTAAACATTTTTTTTTAATCTCATTGATTTCACAGCTTTAGTGAAATCTTTATCTTAAGGAAATTTAGTGTTAGTTATTAGTTATTTTTAGTGTAAATTGTTTCACTGTATAAGAGTGTATATATATATATAGTATATATATATATATATATATTATAGATATATGTAGATATATGTAGATAGCCAGAGATATAGATGCATTTCAGTTTTTCTCAATCGCTTTGACTCATTTCTCGAATGAGACTTAACATTCTCTCAACTGTAAGTTCAATAAGTTTGCTGGAACATCAGAACTCTGTTGCATGTCTGCAAAATGTAGTAACTGATTCCAAACATTAATTCCCTTTCTGTCGGTCTCTCGACGTTGTCGAACCGACAGATTGGGGTTCGCTCTTGAGAACCTATCAACTTCTGACTAGTTTAGAAAAGGCCAATGAAATTTGCATGCCGGACTCCTCCCCGGATGTCCGGGTATAAAAGGAAGCCGGCGTGCTCATTCATTCACCGTTTGTTCTTCGGAGCCTTCACTCTGATTGACTTCGAGACTTCATCTCTACGCCGAATTACTGCTGGAACCTTATGACGTGATGGAGCGGACTGTCCCTTCCTGCAGCGACTTCCCCTGGGCGTCTCGGCAGTGCCAGAAGAGTTTGAGGTTTTTTTTCTAAAAGAGCAAATTTCTCCAGCGTGGCATGTCCTGCTGTTCTCATAGGTGCAACACACTCATCGAGGAGGGGGACAGACACGATGTCTGACGGTTGACGATTCAGATGTTGCGTCACGGGTGGCTGTGTTCCCACGGGACTCAGCCACCACCTCATCTGCTCCCCGTTCCGTGACGGCAGGACTACGGCTTTCCCGGGCCGACGTGAGCATTGGGTTGTCAAGCCGCGCCCGCCCCCAGTGCCGTGTTTTTCCGGAAGTGCATGTGGAACTTAGTAAGACCTGGAACGCCCCCTCTCCGGCACATTCATGTCTAACAAGTTCTGTCACCCTCTCTTCCCTCGAGGGTGAGGCAGCTAGAGGATACGTGGATGTCCCCCAGGTGGAGCATGCCGCCGTGGTGCACTCATGCCCGCAGGCGGCGGCCTCCTGGGGGGGCTCAACCTAGACTCCCGTCCAAAGCATGTAGGGTCTTTCGTGTCGAGAGCTTGCATTGCTGTGGGCCAAGCGGCCTCCTCTCCATGCTATGGCTCCTGCCAGGCCAAGGCGTTGTGAGAGCTCCACGAGGGTAAGACCGACCCAGCGCTTATGCAGGAACTCTGCGCCGCCACCGACCTCGCTCTATGAGCGACCAAGGTGACCACGCGGGTCCTGGGTCGGGCGATGTCCACGCTTGTGGTCCATGAGAAACTCCTCTGGCTGAACCTTGCACAGATGAGTAACGCCGAGAAGGTCCACTTTCTCGACGCAACCATCTTGCAAGGGGGGGGGGCTGTTTGGTGATTCTGTCGACCCGCAGTTCTCGACAGTAAAGAAGCAGACAGAGGATATCAAGCATATCCTCCCTCGCCGCGACTCAGCCGCCTCGGCCGTCGAGTCCCGTGCACCATCTGCTTCCCAGCAGCCATGGTCCTCTTCGACGCCCTCCGGCTCTGGCGCCCCCCACTCAGGCGGCCCCCCGGAAGAGACATCGAGGAGGAGACCATCGCCCCGTCAGCAGCCGTGGCAAAAGCAGTGGCCCTCATGGGAAGACACCGGGGACATCGAGAATACCATCGGGCCCGACCCCAGCCATTCCACGCTGGGTGGTCGACCCGGGACGGTTCCTGCCCTGCCCCCAACGGCCCACTCTCTTAAGAGTTCTCTCTCTCTGGGTGTATATCACAGCCGCTCTCACCCTCTACAGGACGGTGTTTGGCAACTCAACGTTGCAACACGGCGAGACCCAATGTCGAGAATAATCAGTAGCCCTCAGCACTCTCAGTCGACAGTGCGTTGTGCTACATCATCGCCAGGCAGGTAAGTCAGCAGAACCGATTTCCTCCCCGGGGGCTTCCCCACAGCAAGGAATCCGCACTGCCAGCCATCGAACCACCCCCTGGGAGGTCGATGAAGCAGATCGTAACCCTAGCCCCGGTCTCGGTCCCTGGGAGCCTGACTAGAGCCCCCAAACTGTCACTGCGGCTACGGGATACGCTCCGTCTCGGCTACGCGATACAACTTACCAGACGCCCGCTCAAGTTTGGGACATCCTCTTACCTCAGTCAGAGGTTAGGATGCTCCCGTGCTTCGGGCCAGGGTCACCACCCCTCTGGCAAGCGATCATGCTCGTCCCTCTGGCCGAGATGTTCAACAGGTTCTGCAGCCCGTACTTCATCGTCCCCCAAAAAAGGGGGTTGCTAGATCTGCGTACCCTGAACAGGCACCTACTCAAGCTGCCGTTCAGGATGCTCACGCAGAAGCGCATCCTGGTATCTACCAGATGTCAAGATTGGTTCATGGCAATCGACCTGAAGGACGCTTACTTTCATGTCTCGCTTTCGAGGGCGGGCTTATCAGTACAGAGTCCTCCCTTTCGGTCTGTCCCTGTCCCCATGAGTCTTCACGAAGATCGTGGAAGCCGCCCTCACTCCCCTCAGGGAGAGAGGTGTGGGTACTAACTATCTCGACGACTGGCCCCTATGCAGAGCATCCTCTTTCTCGGTATGGAACTCGACTCTGTCTCCATGACAGCATGACTGACTCAGAGCACGCTTCAGGCATTCAGCGATCCCCCTGAAACTTTCAGAGGCTCCTGGGCACATGGCATCCTCGGTGGGGGTGGTCCCCCTTGGGTCGATGCACATGCGACCGCTCCAACACTGGCTACAGAGAAAGGGTTCTCTGGAGAGCGTGGCTCACCGGCAGCAGGCGTATGGTCATCACGCCTTTCTGCCGACGCACCCTGACCCCCTGGTCTTCAATGACCTTCTTGCGGACAAGTTCCCCCTAGGGCAGGGGCAAGGCATGCCGTGGTCACGACGGATGCCTCCCTGCAGGGTTGGGGTGCCGTGTGCAACGGGCACGCAGTGTCGGGGCGGTGGATGGGCCCCCGCCTGCATTGGCATATCAACTGACTAAAGTTGTTGGCTGTGCTACTTGCACTGAAGAGGTGGCAACCTCTCGTGCAGGGCAAGTACGTGCTAATCCGGTCAGGACAGCACAGCTGCCGTGGCGTTATTAATCGTCAGGGTGGCATTCGCTCACAGCAGCTAACATGACTCACCCGACGCCTCCTCCTCTGTAGTCAGCAGGTGATCAGCTCCCTGCGAGCCACACACATCCCAGGCGACCTGAACCAGACAGCTGACGCGCTCTCTCGAGAAAGTGGCGATTCCATCCCCGCGCAGTCCAGCTCATATGGGAGCAGTTTGGCCAGGCGAAGGTGGACCTGTTGCCTCCCTGGACTCCTCCCATTTCCGCTTTGGTACTCCCTGACTGAGGGACCCCTCGGCACGGATACCCTAGCGAACAGCTGGCCGCAGGGTAAGCGGAAGTACGCCTTCCCCCCAGTGAGCCTCATTGCACAGGTCTTGTGCAAGGCCAGACTTGATTCTCGGAGCTAAGGCTCTTGACAACAACTCCCCCCTGGCCACTCCCCCTGGCGAAGGACCTGCTTTCCCAGGGAAAGGGGCACATTACGGCATCCCAGGCAGACCCCTGGAACCTCCATGTCTGGACGGGACGAGGAGATCCTGAGTGGCCCACCCCCTGCGGTGGTTGGGACATCACTCAGGCTGGGGCCTTGGCCACTAGGCGGCTATACGCCCATAAGTGGTGCCTCTTCTCGTCCTGGTTGCTCGATCGGGAACATGCTGTCCCTTCCTCAAGAGAGATTGGAGAGTAACCTCTCCCCCCTCCACACTGGGAGTGTATGTAGCTGCTACGGCCGCTCATCACGACCCAGTTGCTGAGAAGCCTCTGGGACAGCACGACCTGGTCATTAGGTTCCTAAGGGCGCGAGAAGGCTACCACCTCGTCCGCGCTCCGTACCCTCTTACGACCTAGGCGGCGGGCCTCACGAGCCCCCCTCCCTTCGGTCCTCCTTCAATCCGAACGTTTTCCCATGAGTTCTCCTCTGATGGTGACACCATGTGGTGTCTCCACTAATTCCTCCCTACGGCAGGTGGTGGTCTCTACAGCGTTTTTCCCCCAGGGTGGAATAATGCTTACCCAATGGCCCTTATGGTGCCGGGCTTCCGTGACGGCCGGTGGCAGGGGCTTCCCACCTTTTCGTAAAAGCTCTGGGACCCCCTACCTCTCCACAGGACGGTTACAATTTCGCGCTAGCGTTCACGTCTGACTCGCCCAGGACAGTCAGCGTCGCTTTGCTAGAGATTGTGATGCAGCTCAGCGCTGTGGCGTTTTCCATAGGAACCCCAATCTGTCGGTTCGACTCAACGTCGAGAGACCGACAGAAAGGGAACGTGTTGGTTACGGATGTAACCTCGGTTCCCTGATGGAGGTTACGAGACGTTGTGTCGAACCGACAGAATGGGGTTTGTCTTGAGAACCTATCATCTTCTGAGTATTTAGAAAAGGCCAATGAAAATTGGCGAATGAAATTTGCATGCCGGGCTCCTCCCCGGATGTCCAGGTATAAGAGGGAAGCCGGCGTGCTCATTCATTCACCTGTTGGTCTGAGGAGCCTAAAGCATCCTCCCCCGACCGCTGGGGTGGGCGGCCAGTGTTGTGGCATGAGGGACACAATGTCTCGTCCCCTCCATCAGGGAACCGAGGTTACATCCGTAACCAAGACGTTCCCTTTCTGTCGGTCTCTTGACGTTGTGTCGAACCGACAGAATGGGGTTCCTATGGAAATGCCACAGCACTGAGCCGCGTCACAATCTCTGCAGAGCGACGTTGACTGGCCTGGGCGAGTCAGACGAAGACACTAACGCGAAATTATGACCCTCCAGTGGAGAGGAAGGGGGACACAGAGCTTTACACAAAGTTGGGAAGCCCCTGTCACCGGCCGTCACGGGCGGAGGCCTAGTTCTCTAAATGGCGAGAAGCCGCCCGGCACCGTACGGGCCACTGGGTAAGCATTATTCCCCCCTGTGGGAAAAACGCTGCAGAAACCACTACCTACCGTAGGGAGGAATTAGTGGAGACACCACATGGTCTCACCATCAGGGGAGAACTCATGGAAGGAATGTGCGGACTGCAGGAGTTAACCGCAAGGTGTGAGTCCACCTGGGGAGGTCATGGGTTGCCAAGGTGGTAACCATTCCTGAGGATACATCAGACGGAACAGCCCACGGAGGGGGGGTTACCATGTCTAAAGCACTAGGTCCGGTTAGAGCTATGTGGGAGATAACTCAACTGTTCCCCGGCCTAAGGGGGCAGGATTATGTGACAATGAACATTTATTTAGACAACTGGTCAGCGACAATGTCGAAACTGGTGAAGTATATAGTTCTTTGGCGTAGACCCCGTCCATAGCTTGCATCCAAAGGGTCAAGAATTCCTGCACTTCCTGCCTGATGATGAAGGCAGGGGCACAGCCAACCCCCTTTGTGTTAATAGACGGGGGCCAACCTGGTGGTGGTGGGGGGGGGTAAAATCCAGTGGCTTCAACTGCGAACGCAAACAGAGAGTAAGTGGCGATCTTATATACTACAAGTGTTGGATGATGATTGGTTAGATGTTAATTGTATAGGTCTATACGTAGTAGGTGACTTGATATTGAGTCTTCCCGGCAGAACTTGCGCTGAAGCTTACATAACATAGATTTTTTGTATAAATGTGTTACATGTAAACTGAAACATTTGCTATTTTTATTTTTACAGCAAATGTTTTATAAATGTTACAGAAAACAACATGTTACACAAAATGAAAATCTCCTTGAGAAATGAGCCAAAGCGATTGAGAAAAACTGTAATAAGATACAGTAGATAGAGAGATAGATAAATAGATAGTATACATATAAATAGATAGATGGAGATTGAGATAACAATGGATCGATGTCTGGACAGAGATGAATAGATGAGATAGAGATGATATAGATGGCTGGATAGACGGACAGATATGTGATTAGACAGAGAGATGGAAAGATAGATAAAGGGATAGATAGACAGACAAATAAATGGCTGGATAGACAGACAGACAGAAAGACAGAGAGATAGATGGACAGACAGATAAACGGATAGATAGACAGATAGATGGATGGATGATAAACAGACGGATAGATGGATGGACAGACAAGTGGATAGACGGACAGACAGATGGGTAGATAGATAGAGTGAATTCTTCTACAGTGATGTTGTAAAGATTGATGAGTGAGAGAGAGAGAGAGAGAGAGAGAGAGAGAGAGAGAGAGAGAGAGAGAGAGAGAGAGAGAGAGAGAGAGAGATTCTATGGTGATTTACAGTGTCAGTAAGAACAGATGATGTCTCTGTGATATATTGAGATGTACAGTATTCTCCTCCCCTCGACACCGGATCTGCCCTCGGCCCCTGAGACGGCACATAATGGAATTTAACGTTTGCGGCAGTGGCACAGCTAGCTAGCGGTAAAACACTTGTGACATTTATTGCTGCGTGCCGAGCTCCGCCGCAGGCTCCAGGCACATTACACACGACTGATTTGCATCTGCTGAGAGACGTTGCACTGCTTTTAAACACAACATCTTCATCTTACCTACAAAAAACACAAACAACACAGCCTCAATTAGATGCTGACAAAGCCTGAAATGAAAATAGCCTTCCCTCTTCAGTAAAACACAGAAAACATATGGAATGTGAATGAGGAGGAGAGAAGCGGCTGTGTTCACAGACACATTTTCACATGAGCGTTGAGATGAATTGGTTCTGGTTTATTGGAACACATTTACTGTTAAACAGCTTTTGTGTTTGTGAGATGAGGTTGTGTTGCGTGATTTGTCCACAGCCGGGACTTAAAATCTCACTCAAAGCACGTTCCACAGATTGGGTACATTTTACTTGTTAAAAGCATAACGTCTTGGTTACGGATGTAACCTCGGTTCCCTGATGGAGGGAACGAGACGTTGTGTCGAACCGACAGAATGGGGTTTGTCTTGAGAACCTTTCATCTTCTGAGTATTTAGAAAAGGCCAATGAAAATTGGCGAATGAAATTTGCATGCCGGGCTCCTCCCCGGATGTCCGGGTATAAGAGGGAAGCCGGCGTGCTCATTCATTCACCGTTGGTCTGAGGAGCCTAAAGCATCCTCCCCCGACCGCTGGGGTGGGCGGCCAGTGTTGTGGCATGAGGGACACAACGTCTCGTTCCCTCCATCAGGGAACCGAGGTTACATCCGTAACCAAGACGTTCCCTTTCTGTCGGTCTCTCGACGTTGTGTCGAACCGACAGAATGGGGTTCCTATGGAAAACGCCACAGCACTGAGCCGCGTCACAATCTCTGCGGAGCGACGTTGACTGGCCTGGGCGAGTCAGACGAACACGCTAACGCGAAATTATGACCCTCCAGTGGAGAGGAAGGGGGACCCAGAGCTTTACACAAAGTTGGGAAGCCCCTATCACCGGCCGTCACGGGCGGAGGCCTAGTTCTCTAAATGGCGAGAAGCCGCCCGGCACCGTACGGGCCACTGGGTAAGCATTATTCCCCCCTGGGGGAAAAACGCTGCAGAGGCCACTACCTACCGTAGGGAGGAATTAGTGGAGACACCACATGGTCTCACCATCAGGGGAGAACTCATGGGAGGAATGTGCGGACTGCAGGAGTTAACCGCAAGGTGGGAGTCCACCTGGGGAGGTCATGGGTTGCCAAGGTGGGAACCATTCATGAGGATACATCAGACGGAACAGCCCACGGGGGGGGGGGTTACCACGTCTGGAGCACTAGGTCCGGTTAGAGCTATGTGGGAGATAACTCAACTGTTCCCCGGCCTAAGGGGGCAGGTCTGCTCTGCCCAGCCTGTCCCCTGGAAGGACAGTGATGGATGGAATGCCTGTTCTTTACCCGAGGGGAAAGTGAGGCATGATTGCCACTGCTCCCCCCAGAGGGGGAAGGGCTTCCGCAGGCGTACGCCCTACCGGCTGCCGGTCCCACACCTTGCCAGGATGCGGGCTGACACCGGTTCCGCGCGTAGGTATTAGAACCTCACGGAGTTGTTGGGCATAGCCCAACCCTCTGCTCTGCAGATGTCTGCCAGAGAGGCGCCCTGAGCCAGTGCCCACGAGGGGTGTGCCTCACCCCCAACGGGCAGGGGCGAAAAGAGATTGGTATGCCCTAACGAGGGCATCCACGATCCAGTGCGCCTGCCTCTGTTTGGAGACAGCCCTCCTGCTGACCTCCGAAACAGACAAAGAGCTGCTCAGAGCTTCTGGGCTCTGCGTGCGGCCCAAGTAGAGGCGCCGTGCGCGTACTGGACACAACACGGATAGGTTGGGTCTTCCTCCCCGGTGGGTAAGGTGGTCACCCTCTCGCGCCCCTTAGTAACATAATGACCAGGTCGTGCTGTCCCAGAGGCTACCCAGCACTTGGGTCATGATGAGCGGCCGTAGCGGCTACATATATTCCCAGTGTGGAGGGGGAGAGGTTACTCCCCTGTCTCTCTTGAGGACGGGACAGCTCATACCCGACCGAGCAACTCCGCGGGTCTTCTCGCCGAGAAGAGCACCAGGACGAGAAGAGGCGCCACCTATGGGCGTATAGCCGCCCAGTGGCCGAAGCCCTAGCCTGAGTGACGTCCCAACCAGACCGGGGGTGGGTCACTCAGGATCTCCTCGTCCCGTCCAGACATGGAGAACAGGTTCTGCCTGGGATGCCGTAACGTGCCCCTGGGGAAGCAGTTCGCTAGGGGGAGCGGCCAGGGGGGAGTTGTTGTCAGAGCCTTAGCTCCGAGAACCAAGTCCTGGTTAGGCCAAAGGGGGCGTAACTAGTACCACTTGATGCTCCTCTTCCCTGGTCTTGCACAGGACCTGTGCAATGAGGCTCACTGGGTGGAAGCGTACTTCTGCTTGTCCCACGGCCAGCTTGCGCAAGGGCATCCGTGCCAAGGGTTGCCTCGGACAGGGAGTACCAAAGTGGACAATGGGTGGAGTCCGGGGAGGCAACAGGACCACCTGTGCCTGGCCGAACCTATCCCAAATGAGCAGGCTGCGCAGGGATGGAGTCGCCACTCTCCGCGAGGCGTCGACCGACGAGAGAGCGCATCTGCTGTCTGGTTCAGGACGCCTGGGATGTGTGTGGCTCGCAGGGAACTGATCACCTGCTGACTCCAGAGGAGGAGGCGCCGGGCGAGTCATGTTAGCTGCCGTGAGCGAATCCAATGATATACGCCACAGCAGCTGTGCTGTCCGAGCGGACCAGCACGTGCTTGCCCTGCACGAGAGGTAGTAGCCTCCTCAATGCAAGTAGCACAACCAACAACTCTAGGCAGTTGAAATGCCAATGCAGGCCGGGGCCCGTCGACCACCCCGACACTGCTTGCCCGTTGCACACGGCACCCCAACCCCAAGGGGGTTAGGGTGTGTCGGCAGAAAAGCATGTGACCATACGCCTGCTGCCGGTGTGCCACGCTCTCCAAGGAACTTGACTCTGTAGCCAGTGTTGGAGCGGTCGTATGTGCATCGACCCGAGGGGGACCACCCCCGCCGAGGATGCCATGTATCCCAGGAGCCTCTGAAATTGTTTCAGGGGGACCGCTGACTGTCTGAAAGCTTCAGGCAGTTCAACACTGATCGGGCGCGCTCTGTAGTCAGTCGCACTGCCTCTGGGAGGCCGCGTGGGTGCGGGCTTCCTCGTCGCGGGTCTCGCGCCCCCCGCGGGGGGTGAGCGGGGCCGCTCATGAGGACAGAGTCGAGTTCCCTACCTAGAAAGAGGATGCTCTGCACCGGGCGAGCTTGCTCTTCTCAGTTGACCTGTAGCCCCACCGATCTAGGTGCCAGAGCACCAGGTCTCTGTGTGTACACAACAGATCTCGAGAGTGCGCCAAACTGAGCCAGTCGTCGAGATAGTTTAGTACACGCACACCTTCTTCCCTGAGGGGAAGGAGGGCGGCTTCCACGACCTTCGTAAAGACTCGTGGAGACAGGGAGAGACCGAACCGTCGGAACGGCCGATGTCGAGGGAGGATCGAGACATGAAGTACATGTCCTTCATTTCGATTGCCATGAACCAGTCCTGACACCTGACGGACGTCAGGATGCGCTTCTGCGTGATCAACCTGAAAGGCAGCTATTGTGTAGGTGCCTGTTCAGAACACACAGACCCAAGATAGGGCGCAACCCCCTGCCTTTCTTGGGGACAATGAAGTACAGGCTGTAAAACCCGTTGGAACATCTCGGCTGGTGAGACGGGCTCGATCACTCCCTTCACCAGAAGGGTGGCGAAGTATGGGAACATCCTAGCCTCTGACTGAGGTATATCGGATGCCCTGAAACTTGGCGAGCGTGAGGTGACTGGATCGCGTGGCCGAGACGGATCGTCTTCCCTAGCCAGCCTGACAGTCTGGGAAGCCGGACAGGCTCCCAGAATGAGACGGGGACTAAAGGTACGATCTTTTTTATCGTCCCCCCGGGGGGTGGTTCGATGGCTAGCAGTACGGATTCGTTGCCGGGGGAGGTCCCCCGGGGAGGAGATCGGCTCTGCTGTTTTTCCTGCCTGGCGACTGCGCAGCTCTCTGACTGAGAGTGCTGAGGGCTGGTGTTTATACTCGACATTGCGCTTCGCCATGACGCAACGTCGAGTTTGCCGTTCACCGTCGTGCAGAGGGTAGGAGCGGCTGTGATAACCCAGAGAGAGAGGAAACTCTCCTTTTTTGAGAGTAAGTGGGTGCTAGCCCCCCGGAGGGGGCCAGCAGATGGAGAGACGGGGCAGGATCCGTCCCTATCTGACTTCCCAGCGATGTGGCTGGGGTCGGGCCCAATGGTAGCCTCGATCCCCCTGAGGTCTTCCCATGAGGGCCGCTTCACCGAGGCTGCTGATGGGGCGATGGTCTCCTCTCCGCTGTCTCCTCCAGGGGGGCCACCTGAGTGGGGGGGCGCCAGAGCTGGAGGGCGTCGAAGAGGACCAGGGCTGCTGGGAAGCAGACAGTGCACGGGACTCGACGGCCGAGGCGGCCGAGTCGCGGCACGGAGGACTGCTTCTTTACTTTCGAGAACCCTCCGGGGGAGGCCGCGTGTGGGTCTCGCACCCCCCGATGGGCGGGGGTGAGCGGGGCCGCTGCGGCTCGACAGTAACACCAACCAGCCCCCCCCTTGTGAAACGGGTGCTTCGAGAAAGTGGACCTTCTCGGCGTTACTCATCTGCGCAAGGATCGGCCAGAGGAGTTTCTCATGGACCACAAGTGTGGACATCGTCCGACCCAGGGCCCGCATGGTCACCTTGGTCGCCCGTAGAGTGAGGTCGTGGCGGCGCAGAGTTCCTGCATAAGCGCTGGGTCGGTCTTACCCTCGTGGAGCTCTCAACGCCCTGGCCTGGCAGGAGCCATACCGTGGAGAGAGGAGGCAGCTTGGTCCGCCGCAATGTAAGCTCTCGACACCAGAGATGCCGAGACACCACATGCTTTTTGGACGGGAGTCTAGGTCGAGCCTCCCCCAGGTGGCCACCGCCTACGGGCACAATTGCACCGTGGTGGCATACTCCACCTGGGGGACAACGATGTATCCTCCAGCTGTCTCAACCTCGAGGGAAGAGAGGGTGACGGAACTTTGTTTGACGTGAAACGTGCCGGAAAGGGGCGTTCCAGGTCTTACTAAGTTCCTCATGCACTTCTGGTAAACACGGCACTGGGGGCGGGCGCGGCTTGGAGCCGCGCTCAAACCCGAGGCGCCATGTAGCCAGCCGCGAGCGCCGGGAAAGGCAGTGCGGGCACTGCAACCCAACAATCACGGCGGCCCGTGAAAGCATGGCTGACATTTCGACGTCCGCTTCTTCCTGGGCTCGACCCCCCGAGGGAGGGAGCCCGTGGAATCGTCGGAGTCGGATGGCAGTACTTCACCCCCCGATGCTGCAAGAGACATCTCATCATCACGCATCGTGTCCGAATACGTGATTGAGGAATAAGACGGCGGACCGTCTCCTGGGGAATGGTCAGACGAGCGAGACGAGGTGCGAACGGTCCGTGAGCCAGTGGCTGGCGGATTATCGCTCACAGTAATCCTCATATCACCCTCGCTGCTTGCCATAGCGTATGGCAGGGCCGTAGTCCTGCCGCCACGGAACGGGGAGCAAACGAGGTGGTGGCTGAGTCCCGTGGGAACACAGCCACCCGTGACGCAATGTCTGAATCATCACCGCCCGCAGTGCTGGCAGGACGTATCCACAACGTCTCCCCCAGCGTACTGGAAGCAGGCATCGTGTCCGTCCCCCTCCTTGATGAGTGTGTTGCACCCATGTGAACAGCGGGATATGCCACGCTGGAGAAATTTGCGACATGCCCAGGGGAGAGTCACTGCAGGAAGGGACCATCCGCTGTCCACGTCGTAGATTCCGGCGATCACCAAAGATTGTAGAGAAGCTCATCAGAGACGCCCAGGGGAGAGTCACTGCAGGAAGGGACTGTCCGCTGTCCACGTCGTAGATTCCAGAAGAAAAATGATCACCAAAGATTGTAGAGAAGCTCATCAGAGCTGTCGGTTCGACACAACGTCGAGAGACCAACAGAAAGGGAACAGAGGCACATTCCATGTTTTTGTTGTGAGAACGTCGACATCACAATAGGATATTGTAGATAAACTGTTATCTAACATGAAATGTACAAAGAATGAAAAGTTTTCGTTTTTAAATACTTTGAACGCCTTCATAGATCTGTCTATTCAACCCTGTTACCAAACTTGTGAATGATGTAAGGATGGTAAAAGTAAAAAAACCGTTAAAGATTGTTTTCATATGAAACATACTTGAATCTATTAACCGGCATTTTTATTTTCGTTTTAAACTGTATTGAACTGTATTTCTGTTAGGTAATGGGGGTTGAAATCTAAACTCACAATCTACGTAAAATAAAACCGCTTATACTGTATAACCTTCGGTTTGACCTCCAAACGTTGATGACCATTTGTTGAAAAAAAATTTTTTTTAGCCTTTTTTGAATTTTAAGCGTTTTTATGTACCTCATGTGTGGCGAGTGGTCAGAGTATATTCAGCCATCCGGTCTGAAGAATGACACAGAGCACAAAGATTTCAGACAGATTGTGAAGCGGAGCACATTTACATAATAACAGGTTGGTTAAAGATCAGCTGAATTATAGATAACCCTGAAGACTCTTAATGCAGCAATACTGCACCTCTCTCTCTCTTTCTCTAAGGTTTAAAGGTCAAACAGAGTAAATTTTAAAAGCTCAGATGAAGTTGATATTGAGCCGGTCAGTTGAGTCTGTGTTGGATAATGGCTGTGTGTTAGATTAGTCACGTAAAGACTGTATTGTACCGTATTTCAACCCAAAATAAAAAAAGGAAATCATATTTTATATTTGGTTTTAGACATGTTTGACGTGTTCTTTAGAAGTTTAAATTCACTTTACAGTAATACAAATTACTTTTTATTTATTTAATTTATTTATTTATTGTTACTTACAGAATTTTAACAGTGTTGACCCTGATGTCACAATAACAACCCTTTTATTGGTTATACATTTTTTTATATTAAATATCATTTCTGACTTTGTTTCTGTCAATTTGGGGATGAACTATAATCTGGACATTTCTAGATAGTTTTCATGAGATTCACTCTGTCTTTGATGATTGTTATTTTAAACTCTGAAGAAATGATGGACTGCAGGTCTGGATCTCTGACAGTGTCTGTCTAGAAAACATTCTGAAGTCTTTCTGACACAAAGTCAAGCATCATGTGCTGTGAGGACAATCACACGTTTACTGTAGTTATTCATGATTTTGAGACTCACATCTGTAGACAAAAACACACACATTCCAGCAGATAGAACAAAGAGAGAGAGACTGTCTCTGAGAATTGACTCACAGTGAAGGTGTTGAAGCATCTGAGAGAGAACTTAACATGCTCTTTAAATGGCACTGCACTCTCATAAACATCACAAGAAGAGAAATCATTTCATCTGCTGATATTTTCATCCTTACATTTTAGATATCAAACTAAAGATCTGTACTAAAGATCAGTAAATGCCTAGACTTACTTTCCGTTCACAAATGAAATGTTCACATGATGAGGAAGTCTTAGATTTATTTCTGTCTGTTTGTTGTGGTGTTATGATAATGTCAACATTGTCATGATGTCATTCTGGTTCAGTTCCAGTCATTAGTCACATGATTTACGTCCCAGGTGATTTGCTAAAAATTTGTATGTGCTCATTTGAGTTGCTTGTGTAAATAAATAAATAAAGTTGTGTGTAAAAGAAGGTGAAACACAAGACACACATAGAAAATGAGTCCTGAAAAGGCATGGACACGGCTGATTTTGTCACTAACCTTTTTGCATATGCATTTGTAGGAGTTTCCTCTTCAGACACAAAAAATTAATCAGGCGTCGCAATTTACTAAGGTTTGCACTCGTATTTGCAACATTATTTAACGCCCCAAAAATGCTTGTCTTAACTACTGCTGTGTGTTGGCAAGGGCCTTGCGATACGAAACATATTGCAATATATTGCAATAGTTTTTAAAATAAAAAATGTGAAAATACAACTTGCTGTGGACCAGCTTTGGTATTTTTAACATCAATAGACACTATTAGAATCCATGACATACCAGTAGACACCATTAGAGTTTCAAATAAAACCAACACAATTCCATAACCATTAAATCCATAAAATTTTCTGTTGTGTTTTGGGCAGGGTTCTATTGTTCCCTTTCTGTTGGTCTCTCGACATTGTGTCGAGCCGACAGATGGGGTTCGTCCTTGAGAACCTATCGCTTCCGACTTCTTTAGAAAAGGCCAATGAAATTGGTGAATGAAATTTGCATGCCGGACTCCACCCCTGGATATCCGGGTATAAAAGGGAGACATTCACCTTTTTTTTCTTCGGAGCCTTCACACTGATCGACTTCGAGACTTCAAACTCTACGCCGAATTACTGCTGGAATCTTACGACGTGGTGCAGCAGACTGTTCCTTCTTGCAGCGACTTCCCCTGGGCGTCTCGGCAGTTTCAGAAGTGTTTGAGTTTTTTTCTCTAAAAGAGCAAATTTCTCCAGCGTGGCATGTCCCGCTATTCTCCTGGGTGCAATACACTCATCGAGGAGGGGGACGGACACGAGGTCTGCTTCCAGTATGCTGGGGCAGCCCTTGTGGATATGTCATGCCTGCACTGCGGGCGGTTGACGTTTCAGACTTTGCGTCACGGGTGGCTGTGTTCCCACGGGACTCAGCCACCACCTCGTCTGCTTCCTGTTCCGTGACAACAGTGGATACGGCCCTGCCGTCCATTACGGGAGCAGCGAGTGTGATATGAGGATTACTGTGAGCACTAATCCGTCAGCCACCGATTCGCAGACCGTTCGCACCTTGTCCCGCTCGTCTGACCGTTCCCCATGAGACAGTCCCACCGTCTTGTTCCTCAACCACGTATTCGGAAACAGTGCGTGATGATGAGAGGGTAAGACCGACCCAGCGCTTATGCAGGAACTCCGCGCCGTCACCGACCTCGCTCTACGGGTGACCAAGGTGACCGCGTGGGCCCTGGGTCGGGCGATGTCCACACTTGTGGTCCAGGAGAGACTCCTCTGGCTGAACCTTGCACAGATGAGTAATGCCGAGAAAGTCCGCTTTCTCGACGCACCCATCTCGCAAGTGGGGGCTGTTTGGTGATACTGTCGAGCCGTAGTTCTCGACAGTAAGCAAGCAAGCAGAGGATATCAAGCATATCCTCACCCGCCGCGTCTCGGCCGCCCTCTGGCCGTCGAGATCCCGTGCACCGTCTGCTTCCCAGCAGCCCTGGTCCTCTTCGACGCCCTCTGGCACCCCCCACTCAGGCGGCCTCCCGGAAGAAGACATCGAAGAGGAGACCACCACCCCGTCAGCAGCCACGGTGGAAGCCGAAGCGGCCCTCATGGGAAGACCCCAGGGATATCGAGAATACCTTCGGGCCCGACCCCAGCCATTCCATCGCTGGTTGGTCGATCCGGGGCGGTTCCTGCCCCGTCCCAACAGCCCACTTCTAAGAGTTTTCTCTCTCTCTGGGTGTTTATCACAGCCACTCTCACCCTCTACACGATGGTGTTCGGCAACACGACGTTGCGTCACAGTGAGATCCAATTTCGAGGATAATCAGCAGCCTAAGCACTCTCAATCGACGGTGCGTTGTGCTACATCATCGTCTGGGTATTATCACAGCCGCTCTCACCCTTTACACAACGGTGTTCGGCAACTCAACATTGAGGCGAGACCCAATGTCGAGGATAATCAGCCCAAGCACTCTCAATCGATGGTGCGTTGTGCTACATCATCGCCAGGCAGGTAAAACAGCAGAGCCGATCTCCTCTCCGGGGGCCCCCCCAAGGTGAGGGATCTGCACTGCCAGCCATCAAACCACCCCCCGGGAGGTCGATGAAGCAGAACGTACCCCTAGCCTCCCTGTTTCGGTCCCTGGGAGCCTGACAAGAGCTTCCCAAACCGTCACGTTGACTACGGGGTACACCTACTCAAGCTGCCGTTCAGGATGCTCACGCAGAAGCGCATCCTGGCATCTATCAGATGTCAAGATTGGTTCATGGCAATCGACCTGAGGGACGCTTACTTTCATCTCTCAATTCTCCCTCGTCATCGCCCGTTCCTACGGTTCGCTTTCGAGGGTCGGGCATATTAGTACAGAGTCCTCCCTTTCGGTCTGTCCCTGTCCCCACTAGTCTTCACGAAGATCGTGAAAGCCGCCCTCACTCCCCTCAGGGAGAGAGGTGTGCAGGTACTAAACTATCTCGACGGCTCATTTTGACACTCGCGAGGTCTGTTATGTACACACAGGGACCTAGTGCTTCGGCACCTAGATCGATTGGGACCACAGGTCAACCGAGAAAAGAGCAAGCTCTCCTTTGTGTAGCGCATCCTCTTTCTTGGTATGGAACTCAACTCTGTCTCCATTACAGCGCAACTGACTAGAGAGGCTCCTGGGATGGCATCCTCGGTGGGGGTGATACCCCTCGGGTTGATGCACATGAGACCGCTCCAACACTGGCTACAGAGTCGAGTTCCCTGGAGAGCGTGGCACACCGGCAGCAGGCGGATGGTGATTACGCCTTTCTGCCGACGCACCCTAACCTCTTGGTCTTCAATGACCTTTCTACGACGGGGGTCCCTCTCGGGCAGGTCACGAGGCGCGTCACGCCTCCCTGTAAGGTTGGGGTGCCGTGTGCAACAGGCACGCAGTGTCGGGGCGATGGACGGGCCCCCGCCTGTGCGGGCATATCAACTGCCTAGAGTTGTTGGATGTGCTACCCGCTCTGAAGGGGCTACAACCTCTTGTGCAGGACAAGCACGTGCTGGTCCGGCCGGACAGCACAACTGCTGTAGCGTATATATCAACAGCCAGGGGGGCGTTCGCTCACGGCAGCTAACACGACTCGCCCGACGCCTAATCTTGTGGAGTCTGCAGGTGAGCAGATCCCTGCGAGCCACACATATCCCAAGCAACCTGCACCAGACAGCTGATGCGCTCTCTCGTCAGTTGACGCCTCGCGGAGAGTGGCCGGACCAGCACGTCCAGCTCATTGGGTACAGTTTGGGCAGGCTCAGGTAGACCTGTTCGCCTCCCTGGACACCACCCATTGCCCGCTAGGGAACTTCCCCCTCGGCAAGGATGCTCTAGCTCACAGCTGGCCGTGGGACAAGCGGAAGTACACCTTGCCCCAGTGAGCCTCATTGCACAGACCCTGTGCAAGGGCAGGGAAGAGGAGCATCAAGTGTAATAGTTGCGCCATACTGGCCCAACCGGACTTGGTTCTCAGAGCTAAGGCTCTTGACGACAGTTCCCCCCTGGCCAATTCCCCTGACGAAAGACCTCCATGTCTGGCCCCTGGACGGGACGAGGAGATCCTGAGTGGCCTACCCCCTGCGGCGGTTAAGACCATCACTCAGGCTAGGGCCCTGGCCACTAAGCAGCTATACGCCTGTAAGTGGTGTCTCTCCTCATCCTGGTGCTCTTCTTGAAGAGAAGACCCACGGAGTTGCTCGATCGGGAACGTGCTGTCCCTCTAGAGACTCGAGAGTAATCTCTCCCCTTCCACACTGAACATGTATGTGGCTGCTATTGCCGCCCATCACGACCCAGTTGCTGGTAAATCTCTAGGACAGCACAACTTCTTAATTTGGTTCCTAAGCGGCGCGGGAAGGCTACCGCCTCACCCGTGCTCCGTACCCTCTTGCGACTTTGATGCGGTCCTGGAGCCCCTCGGAGATGCCACTCTTTCTCACCTCATGATGAAGACGGCTCTCCGGATGGCGCTCAAGAGGGTAGCGGACCTACAAGCTTTCTCCGTGTCCACAGATTGCCTAGAACTCGGGCCCGGTGATTCTCACGCTACCTTGAGACCCCGGCCCGGCTACGTTCCCAAAGTTCCCACCACTCCCCCTAGACACCAGGTGGTAAACTTACAGGCGCTCCCCACCGGGGAAGAAGACCCAACCCCATCCGTGTTGTGTCCAGTACGCGCATTGTGCCTCTACTTGGACCGCACGCAGAGCCGCAGGAGCTCTCAGCAGCTCTTTGTCTGTTTTGGAGATCAGCAGAAGGGGAGGGCTGTCTCAAACAGAGATTGGTGCACTGGATCATGGACGCCGTCACCACGGCGTACCTGTCCTAAGATCGCCCACGCCCACTGGCAGTGAGAGCTCACTCCACACGAAGTATAGCCTCCTCGTGGGCACTGGCTCGAGGCGCCTCTCTGGCAGACATCTGTAGAGCTCCTACAGCCTCCGCGTAAAACCGGTATCAGCTCGAGTCTTGCAGGGCATCAGGCAAGATCGGCGGCCGGTAGGGTGCACGCCTACGACAGTACCTTCCCCCCTTTCTTCTAGGTGGGTCAGCGTACTAATTTAGCCTCCTTTCTTTCCCCACTGGGTGAAAAACAGGCACTCCATCCATCACTAAGCAAGCACCTCCTGCGGGCGGGCTGGGCAGAGCAGCCCTGCCCCTTAGGCCGGGTACCAACTGAGTTATCCACAACATAGCTCTAACCGGTCCTAGTGCTACCGGACGTTGTAACCCCCCAGCAGGGCGGTTCCGTCTGATGTATCCTCATGATTGGTTCCCACCTTGGTAACCCATGACCTTCCCTAGGTGGACCTCCACCTTGCAGTTAACTCCTTCAGTCCGCACATTCCTCCCATGAGTTCTCCCCTAACGGCGAGACCATGTTGGTATCTCCACTAAACTCCTCCCTGTGGTAGGAAGTGGTCTCTGTAGCGCATCCCCCATTTGAGGAAGTAGCGCTTACCCATTGGCCTTACGGTACCGGGCGGCTTCTCGCTGTTAGAGAAACAAGGCCGCCGCCTGTGAGGCCGAGGGCAGGGGCCTTCTCTCCTTTTAAGAAAAGCTCTGTGACCCCCTACCTACCCACTGGTAGGTTACAATTTCGCGGTAGTGCTCACGCCTGATAAGCCCAGGCCAGTCAACGTCGCTCCGCAGAGATTGTGATGCGGCTCAGTGCTGTGGCGTTTTCCATAGGAACCCCATCTGTCGGCTCAACACAACCTTGAGAGACCGACAGAAAGGGGACGTCTTGGTTACGGATGTAACCTCAGTTCCCTGATTGTGGGAACGAGACGTTGTGTCCTTCTTGCCACGACACGTGTTGCCCGCTGCAGCAGTCGTGAGAGGTTCTCAGGCTCCAGAACAAAGGTGAATGAATGCAGCACGCCATCTCCCTTTTATACCCGGATATCCGGGGCAAAGTCCGGCATGCAAATTTCATTCGCCAATTTCATTGGCCTTTTCTAAAGAAGTCGGAAGCGATAGGTTCTCAAGGACGAACCCCATCTGTCAGCTCGACACAACGTCAGGGAACTGAGGTTACATCCGTAACCAAGACGTTTTTTCAGCAGGGATGTTTATAGCTCTTCAGTTTAACAGCATTAATGTCAGTTCGTGCAAACTTTAGACTGCATTTTAGAAGACGGAATGTTTAATTACTCACAGTTATTGTTTGACAGCGGAGCACCAGGATAGTTTCACTTTATCTTGCAACTTTATAGTCTTTTGCCTCATCCCTACCTCATTGTCCGTCCATTTAAAAAAAAAAACTCTGAGCTGTTCCTCTACGCTGTCGCGACATAATACGGCAGAAAGTTAATAAATACCTGACAGAAATAACACAGGTCTAACGTTTTACTGATGCGTAGTACATGGATGTGTTTTCAGGACGCTTTGCGCTATTAAGGCGTCATGTTTCATCCGCCCTATAGATGCTGCGGTGGCACATTCATGACATCACAATGAACGTGTGTTTCATGCGCTCTGTAAACACACTGGCTGTGCAACATTAAAATCGAAGCTCACCGACGCATCGGATCTGAAAGCTGGAGCGTCATGCTCACTCCCGCTTGAGACAATGGCCGTTATGTACTGTATTGTGACTTTAAAACCTGATTTAAAGAATATATCGATAGTAGAGGCTGAACGATCGATACACTATCGTAAAAAAAATATTGCGATAGTTTGCTGTATTGAAATTTTTGCAGAGCCCTAGTCTTAACCCTACGCTAATTTGCGCTGCTCTTGGTAGATTACGTTGGTCATTAAGAAAATGAGATATTGCGTCTGTTTTTTAACGTGTGCCTTGTTAGTAAATCACCCGCTGAAATTCCCACTCCCATCTGCACTTTTTTTTAAATTGCGCTCTAGTGCTATTTTGCCCTGTTAAGTAAATCTGGCCCTTAGTGTGATCATCTGTTAAAACACGTTGTGTTGTTGAGGTACAATAGAAAAGCATCAGAACATCCCATCACCTTGTGTTTAATTCATTCAAAAGTCAAGAGAATCAGCGTGTGGGGTGTAAGATATAATTTAGAGCACAATTTTATAATATTGCCAGGGTTTAACACAGCAGGCGTATTTGTTTACTGCATTTACATTTAGTCATTTAGCAGACGCTTTTATCCAAAGCAACTTACAAATGAGGTAAACAATGGAAGCAATTGGAACAACATAAGGACAACAAAAGGCATAAGTGCAATAAAACGTCTTGGTTACAGATGTAACCTCGGTTCCCTGATGGAGGGAACGAGACGTTGTGTCGAACCGACAGAATGGGGTTTGTCTTGAGAACCTATCATCTTCTGAGTATTTAGAAAAGGCCAATGAAAATTGGCTAATAAAATTTGCATGCCGGGCTCCTCCCCGGATGTCCGGGTATAAGAGGGAAGCCGGCGTGCTCATTCATTCACCTTTGGTCTGAGGAGCCTAAAGCATCCTCCCCCGACCGCTGGGGTGGGCGGCCAGTGTTGTGGCATGAGGGACACAACGTCTCGTTCCCTCCATCAGGGAACCGAGGTTACATCCATAACCAAGACGTTCCCTTTCTGTCGGTCTCTCGACGTTGTGTTGAACCGACAGAATGGGGTTCCTATGGAAAACGCCACAGCACTGAGCCGCGTCACAAATCTCTGCAGAGCGACGTTGACTGGCCTGGGCGAGTCAGACGAAGATGCTAACGCGAAATTATGACCCTCCAGTGGAGAGGTAGGGGGACCCAGAGCTTTACACAAAGTTGGGAAGACCCTATCACCGGCCGTCACGGGCGGAGGCCTAGTTCTCTAAATGGCGAGAAGCCGCCCGGCACCGTACGGGCCACTGGGTAAGCATTATTCCCGCTGGGGGAAAAACGCTGCAGAGGCCACTACCTACCGTAGGGAGGAATTAGTGGAGACACCACATGGTCTCACCATCAGGGGAGAACTCATGGGAGGAAAGTGTGGACTGCAGGAGTTAACCGCAAGGTGGGAGTCCACCTGGGGAGGTCATGGGTTGCCAAGGTGGGAACCATTCATGAGGATACATCAGACGGAACAGCCCACGGAGGGGGGGTTACCACGTCTGGAGCACTAGGTCTGGTTAGAGCTGTGTGGGAGATAACTCAACTGTTACCCGGCCTAAGGGGGCAGGGCTGCTCTGCCCAGCCTGTCCCCTGGAATGGTGCTTAGTGATGGATGGAATGCCTGTTCTTTACCCGAGGGGAAAGAAGTGAGGCGGGATCGCCACTGCTCCCCCCGGAGAGGGAAGGGCTTCCGTAGGCGTACGCCCTTCCGGCTGCCGGTCCCACACCTTGCCAGGATGCGGGCTGACACCGGTTCCGCGCGTAGGTATTAGAACCTCACGGAGTTGTTAGGCATAGCCCAACCCGCAGCTCTGCAGATGTCTGCCAGAGAGGCGCCCTGAGCCAGTGCCCACGAGGGGTGTGCCTCACCCCCAACGGGCAGGGGCGAAAAGAGATCGGTATGCCCTAATGAGGGCATCCACGATCCAGTGCTCCAGCCTCTGTTTGGAGACAGCTTTCCTGCTGACCTCCGAAACAGACAAAGAGCTGCTCAGAGCTTCTGGGCTCTGCGTGCGGTGCAAGTAGAGGCGCCGTGCGCGTACTGGACACAACACGGATAGGTTGGGTCTTCCTCCCTGGTGGGGAGCGCCTGCAGGTTCACCACCTGGTCTCTCGGGAGAGTGGTGGGAACCTTGGGCACGTAGCCGGGGCGGGGTCTCAAGATAACGTGAGAATCCCGGCCCCGAGTTCTAAGCAATCTGTGGACACGGAGGGTGCTTGTAGATCCCCTACCCTCTTGGAGGTGAGCGCCATGCGGAAAGCCGTCTTTATCAAGACTGAGAAAGAGCGGCAACCCCGAGAGGCTCGAAGGGGGCGGGGCCTCTTGAGGCCCGCCACCTAGGTCGCAAGAGGGTACGGAGCGCGGGTATGGTGGTCACCCTCTCGCGCCCCTTAGGAACCTAATGACCAGGTCTTGCTGTCCCAGGGGCTACCCAGCACTTCGGTCATGATGAGCGGCCGTAGCGGCTACATACATTCCCAGTGTGGAGGGGGAGAGGTTACTCCCCCGTCTCTCTTGAGGATGAGACAGCTCGTACCCGACTGAGCAACTCCGTGGGTCTTCTCGCTGAGAAGAGCACCAGGACGAGAAGAGGCCGCTCGTGAGGACAGAGTCGAGTTCCATACCGAGAAAGAGGATGCTCTGCACCGGGGAGAGCTTGCTCTTTTCTCAGTTGACCTGTAGCCCCACCGATCTAGGTGCCGGAGCACCAGGTCCCTGTGTGTACACAACAGATCTCGAGAGTGTGCCAAAACTTGAGCCAGTTGTCAAGATAGTTAGTACCCGCACACCCCCTTCCCTACAGGGAAGGAGGGCGGCTTCCACGACCTTCGTAAAGACTCGTGGAGACAGGGACAGACTGAAGGGGAGGACGCTGTACTGATATGCCTGTCCCTCGAACGCGAACCGTCGGAACGGCCGATGTCGAGGGAGGATCGAGACATGAAGTACGTGTCATTCAGGTCGACTGCCATGAACCGGTCCTGACACCTGACGGACGTCAGGATGCGCTTCTGCGTGATCAACCTGAAAGGCAGCTATTGTGTAGGTGCCTGTTCAGAACACACAGACCCAAGATAGGGCGGAACCCCCTGCCTTTCTTGGGGACAATGAAGTACAGGCTGTAAACCCCGTTGAACATCTCGGCTGGTGAGACGGGCTCGATCACTCCCTTCACCAGAAGGGTGGCGACCTCGGCCCGAAGTACGGGAACATCCCAGCCTCTGACTGAGGTATATCGGATGCTGAACTTGGCGGGCGTGAGGCGACTGGATCGCGTAGCCGAGACGGATCGTCTTCCCTAGCCAGTCTGACAGCCTGGGAAGCCAGACAGGCTCCCAAAATGAGACAGGGACTAAGGTACGATCTTTTTCATCGTCCCCCCGTGGGGTGGTTCGATGGCTAGCAGTACGGATTCCTTGCCGGAGGAGATCGGCTCTGCTGTTTTTCCTGCCTGGCGACTGCGCAGCTCAATGCACTGAGAGTCTGACTGAGAGTGCTGAGGGCTGGTGTTTATACTCGACATTGCGCTTCGCCATGACGCAACGTCGAGTTTGCCGTTCACCGTCATGCAGAGGGTGAGAGCGGCTGTGGTAACCCAGAGAGAGAGGAAAACTCTCCTTTTTTGAGAGTAAGTGGGCGCTAGCCCCCCGGAGGGGGCCAGCAGATGGAGAGACAGGGCAGGATCTGTCCCTATCCGACTTCCCAGCGATGTGGCTGGGGTCGGGCCCAATGGTAGCCTCGATCCCCCTGAGGACTTCCCATGACAGCCGCTTCGCCGTGGCTGCTGATGGGGCGATGGTCTCCTCTTTGCTGTCTCCTCCAGGGGGGCCGCCTGAGTGGGGGGCGCCAGAGCAGGAGGGCGTCAAAGAGGACAAGGGCTGCTGGGAAGCAGACAGTGCACGGGACTCAACGGCGGCCGAGTTGCGGCACGGAGGACTGCTTCTTACTGTCGAGAACCCTCCGGGGGAGGCCGCGTGTGGGTCTCGCGCCCCCCCCCCCGACGGGCGGGGGGTGAGCTGGGCCGCTGCGGCTCGACAGTAACACCAACCAGCCCCCCCCCCCTTGCGAGACAGGTGCGTCGAGAAAGCGGACCTTCTCAGCGTTACTCATCTGCGCAAGGATCAGCCAGAGGAGTTTCTCATGGACCACAAGTGTGGACATCGTCCGACCCAGGGCCCGCGTGGTCACCTTGGTCGCCCGTAGAGCGAGGTCGGTGGCGGTGCGGAGTTCCTGCATAAGCGCTGGGTCGGTCTTACCCTCATGGAGCTCTCTCAATGCCCTGGCCTGGCAGGAGCCATAGCGTGGAGAGAGGAGGCAGCTTGGTCCGCCGCAATGTAAGCTCTCGACACCATAGATGCCGAGACACCACATGCCTTGGACGGGAGTCTAGGTCGAGCCCCCCCCAGGTGGCTGCCGCCTACAGGCACGAGCACCGTGGCGGCATACTCCACCTGGGGGACAACAACGTATCCTCCAGCTGTCTCAACCTCGAGGGAAGAGAGGGTGACTGAACTTTGTTTGACGTGAAACGTTACGGAAAGGGGCGGTCCAGGTCTTACCAAGTTCCTCATGCACTTCCGGTAAACACGGCACTGGGGGCGGGCGTGGCTTGGAGCCGCGCTCAAACCCGTGGCGCCATGTATCCAGCCGCGAGTGCTGGGAAAAGCAGTGCGGGCACTGCAACCCAACACTCACGGCGGCCCGGGAAAGCATGGCTGACATTTCGACGTCCGCTTCTTCCTGGGCTCGTCACCCCGAGGGAGGGAGCCCGTGGAATCGTCGGAGTCGGATGGCAGTACGTCACCCCCCGATGCTGCAAGAGACATCTCATCATCACGCATCGTGTCCTCCTCGATAAGTGTGTTGCACCCGATTGAGGAATAAGACGGCAGACCGTCTCCTAGGGAATGGTCAGATGAGCGAGACAAGGTGTGAATGGTCCGTGAGCCCGTGGCTGGCGGATTATCGCTCACAGTAATCCTCATATCACCCTCGCTGCTTGCCGTAGCGGACGGCAGGGCCGTAGTCCTGCTGCCACGGAACGGGGAGAAAACGAGGTGGTGGCTGTGTCTCGTGGGAACACAGCCACCTGTGACGCAACGTCTGAATCGTCACCGCCCGCAGTGCGGGCAGGACGTATCCACAACGTCTGCCCCAGCGAACTGGAAGCAGGCATTGTGTCCGTCCCCCTCCTCGATGAGTGTGTTGCACCCATGAGAACAGCGGGATAAGCCATGCTGGAGAAATTTGCTCTTTTAGAAAAGGAAATTTGCTCGAACACTTCCGGAAATGCCGAGACGCCCAGGGGAGAGTCACTGCAGGAAGGGACCGTCCGCTGTCCACGTCGTAGATTCCAGCAGAAAGAATGATCACCAAGATCGTAGAGAAGCTCATCAGATGCGTAGGCTCTGAAGAACAAAAGGTGAATGAATGAGCACGCCGGCTTCCCTCTTATAACCGGACATCCGGGGAGGAGCCCTGCATGCAAATTTCATTCGCCAATTTTTATTGGCCTTTTCTAAATACTCAGAAGATGATAGGTTCTCAAGACAAACCCCATTCTGTCGGTTCGACACAACGTCTAGAGACCGACAGAAAGGGAACTGGTCTCATATAGCCTACCAAATTATACAGAGCTAAGTTTTTTGTTTTTTATATAGAAAGAGTAGAAAAGATATAAGTCAGAACTGATCGGTCAGGTGATGACGGAAGAGATGTGTTTTCAGTCGATTCTTAAAGATGGCTACAGAATCTGCTGATCTTGTAGCAGCGGGCAGATCATTCTTCAAATGTGGAACCGATCCAGAGAAGGTGCGTGAGAGCGATCTTTTACCTTTTTGGGCTGACACAAGGCACCACAAGACGTCGTTCATTTGCAGAGCATAGGGATCTGGCGGGTACAAGAGTCTGCATTAGCAAATGAAGATAAGGGGGTGCCAAACCCTTGGTGGTCTTGTAGGCCAGGAGCAGAGTCTTGAATTTCATACGAGCGACTATAGGGTGCATTCTGGATCATCTGTAGAGGTTTTGTTGTGCAAGCAGGAAATCCAGCTAGTAGCGCATTGCAATAGTCCAGTCTGGACAGGACAAGAGCCTGGACTAGGACTTGCATAGCATGCTCGGATAGGAAAGGGCTAATTTTCCTAATATTGTAGAGGATGAATATACAGGACAGAGTGGTGCTGACAACCTGATCTGTGAAGGCTCAGTGTGGGAGGACATTAATAGATGAGAGAAGAACGGAGAGAGAGAGGGGGGCTGTAAATAAAGTTAAAACTCTGTCAACAGATCCATATGTTTATCTGCACTCTGAACACACAGCCTACACACTCTTTCACTTTAGGATGAAGGTGATAGAAGAAATGAATTCTGTTCAGATTGAAGTTAGTCTGAATGATGACGGATGATTCTGCGGCACAGAAATGATTCACACACTCGTCATTCAGAGCTCTCAGCTGGGATGAGAATGTGTGAGATTTGACGGAAGATGTCAGTGTAAAACTCACCCTGTGATGCTGTGGATGGTTGACAGAGCGTTGCTATGTGTTTGCTAAGGTGTTCTGTGCTGTTCCTAGATGTCTCCTGGGTCAAACGAACTCATCTAGACGTATATTCTTCAATGTATGTAATTTTTATTGCCCATTTTATTCCACAATTCTCTCCGTCCCGCTCTGTGTCACTGAGGTCTCTATAAACGAACGTCAGAGCATTTTTAGCCCCCGCACCTTTTAACCTTTGACCTGTGACTGTAAGCTCATCACTTATAATGACAGAGCGTTTTGTCACCGTGACCTCCGGGACCGTCTCACGCCTCGCCGAGCGCTGAAAACATCTCGCTTCACAGAAGCCAATCAGCCACCGGGGCTGAGAACGACGGCTCGAGCACTGCGCTGAGGTGAAGAGAGGTGTAAATGCAAGTCAACGTTTCATTTAGAGCCTGTTTCTGCCCAAAAATCACAGAGTCAATGAATGTCACACACCTCTCAAAGGTACCGGCAACAGAACCGCCCGAGTTAGGAAAGCATATAACACAAGTGAATACACACTCCGTATCTTTTTTTTCATAATTACAGACTGTTTGAATATTGATCTGGGAAATGTCTGAAATGTGAGAAAGTTTTCAAATATAGATACTATGAAATTATTTTAACTATTCAAATTCCATTTTCCATTTCATACTGGATCCGGTCCAGTGCTTTCTTATTCTTGATTTAACTTTCCAATATTAATATCTTTTTGCATGTGATGTAAATAATTTTAGACAGAATGATATTTGAACTCTTCTTTTTATGGTTATATGCATTAATGTATTCCGAGTGAAAAGGAATTTCAAAGGATAAAATGAGTGGGCGTGGCTTGTGTTTTATACTGTGAATTGATTGGATGTGTAAAAACAGCTGTTGCATTGACTTTGAAATGAAACTGGCAGCAGACTGACAGCTGAAGGGGAGGAGTTTACGGATGCTCCGGCCAAGCCGACTACTTTACGTCATTTCAGATGGATAGTCATTTCAGGGTGGAAGTGCATTTTCAGATATTAACTGAAGATTATGAGGGCACATGAATTTTAAAAAGAAAATTACCCACGTTGATAAACTATTTACAACAAACGCTGCAATATGTCATTAAAAATAAAAATTGTCATTTTTAATTTCACTGGGACTAAACATTCTCTAATTTGTAAAATGCTTTGCATAAAATCTGTTAAATGAACATATATATCCCATATGTTACTTATTCCCAGTTGTTTCAATTGGTTACAGGTCATTTATTTTTAATATTAGTCATTTTTTCTGTGTTCTTTATTGTAATCCTTTCATATTCTTTTGTATTTTTATTTTGTATGATTTTTTTCTGGTTTATAATGTATATATATAAATATTTTTTATATTTTTGTATTCTAAATTTTGTATATTGTATATTTTACATTTCTCTTTCATATTTGTATATGTGTATTTTATTGTCCACTGCCCTGCTACCCCATCTTTCTTAATGACAATGAATAGTCTTGAATAGTGCATATTAAGATATGTAGTAAAATTAATACAATATATTATAATATAATGTTATAATGTTTCATATTAAATTACAATAGTAAAATAAATGTAAATATTTATTTAAATATAAATATATTAGATTTAATTATATATTTTTAAATACTTATAAAATGCTTTTATTCATTAACATGTTTATAAAGAGCTCTGTTTTATTAGGGCCCGAGCACGAAGGAGCAAGCCACCGGCTTGCACCGCAGTGCAGAGGCCTATTGTTTCTGTAATGTTTCTTCTTCCTCTTTGATTGAAATTTTGAAGGCCTAAACATGCTCAAAAACTCACAATAACTTGCACACGCATCAGACCTGGTGAAAATTTACGTCTGATAGGGGTTTTAAAATTAGGCGTGGCAAAATGGCTCGATAGCACCACCTAGAACTGCCCAGACCACTACGCTTAACATACATGCACCAAATTTGATGGGCTAATAGAACACCCTGAATCATTAAAAAAAGTATCTTGTAGCGTATCTCTAAACCCAACAGGAAGTCTGTTATTTTTAATTTCCTTGTGCAATTTGGTAATCTTTTGCAATTTCCAGGCGTCGTACTTTAACAAACTCCTCGTAGAGTTTTAATCCGATCATATTCGTCGTATTCATGTCATTCTCATCTTAAGGCCTTTGCGATGCTAAATTGCGAAGATCCTGACTTTTCGTGGGGGAACATGACCCTGGCGGCCTGCCATGGCCCTGGCAGCCTGGCGGCGTTTCGCCATGAACAGGAAGTTTTTGTAACTCAGGCATACAATGTCCAACAGGCCGCAGACTTCACCCAGACTTCACACATTTGAAAAAAGTCCTGGCCTGAAGACATCTACATGGTAATATTCAGATACAGTTATAGCGCCACCAGCAGGAAACAGGAAGTGGTGTGTTTTAAACTGTGATTAACTCCTCATAGAGATTCAAACAGGTCAGCATCATATTTGGACAGTATGATCTTCAGACCTTTGTGATGATACATTGCAAGTTCCTGACTTTTCGTTGAGGGGCGTGTCCGTGGTGGCCTGACAAAGTTTGATGTTTCACCATGAAACCGGAGGCTATAGTAACTCAGGTACACAATGTCTGACCAGCCCCAAACTTCACATGTTTGATAAGAGTCCTGGCGTGAACACATATCCATGTCAGTGTTCACTTATAGCAATAGCGCCACCAGCTGGCAAAAGGGAATGTGGCACATTTAAATAAATAACAAATCCTACTTTAATTCGCCTGCATTAATTTTATCACCTACCATTTACTGTTTTCCTAACGCAATCGGGTAGCGGTGGCACTTACTTGTCTATCATCTCAATACCAAGACAGAAATCTCTTAGACCCATGCTCTAAACCCACCGGGAAGTCATTTTTTTTCTATTCACCATGAAACAGGAAGCTATAGTAACTCAGGCACACAATGTCTGACCAGCCCAAAACTTCACATGTTTGACTTTAGTTCTGACCTAAACACATATCCATGTCAGTGTTCACTTATAGTCATAGCGCCACCAACTGGCAACAGGGAATGTGGCACATATAAATAAATATATAATTCGCCTGCATTAATTTTATTGCCTACCATTTACTCTTTTCCTTAAGCAATTGGGCAGGGTTGGCACTTACTTGTCCATCATCTCAATACCAAGAAAGAAATCACTGGGACCCATGCTCTAAACCCACCGGGAAGTAATTTATTTTCTATTTCCACTGCAAGTTCTGTGCAGTTTTTGCCATTTCCAGGTGTCATGCATTAATCAGATTAACATCATAATTGTCGAAATCTACGCTCTTTTCAGTATGGTCTTTTACGTGTTCCCAAGACACAGCTCTGCTCCATGGGTGATAGAGCATTTTCTGCTTATGCTCCTATGTTCTGGAACTCTCTCCCGATAAACATCAGGGAGGCAAACTCAGTAGCCACTTTTAAATCTCTTCTTAAAACATTTTATTCAGGACTGCTTTTACTTGACTGGATCTTTTTGTTTTGTTTTATACAGTATTTTATTGAGCTGTTTTATTAATGTGTGATGTATTGTTTTGATTTTTGTGCAGCACTTTGAGATAGAAACTTTTAATGGCGCTATATAAAATGAATGTATTATTATTATTTGGTTAGTCTCAAGTGAAGTTTTTTGTGATGCTAAGTGGCGTAGACCTTGACGTTGAACGTTCATATGCCGGTTTCATGCACAAATTTGTGCGTACGCATGCTTAGTGAATGCAATATGTCAATATTAACCTACGGTATTGAGTCTTTCTATAATGTAACTCCCTACACTGCGTTCCAAATTATTATGCAAATGATATCTTTCTCTGGTTTTCCTAATTTGTCGATGCAAATGACAGTCAGTATAATTTTCAAGTAATCAACAGTTAGGGTACATTTGGAATTTTATTGAACAAACCTCCCACTGACAACAGTATTTATTTAAAAAATGAAAAACTCAAAATGCACTGTTCCAAATTATTATGCACAACAGAGTTTGAAAACATTTCATAGGTTGTAAAAAACTGAAAATGGTCATTTGTTGAATTTGCAGCATTAGGAGGTCATATTTACTGAAATCAAAAGCTATTTCAATCAAAAACATCCTAACAGGGCAAGTTACATGTTAACATAGGACCCCTTCTTTGATATCACCTTCACAATTCTTGCATCCATTGAACTTGTGAGTTTTTGGATAGTTTCTGATTGAATTTCTTTGCAGGATGTCAGAATAGCCTCCCAGAGCTGCTGTTTTGATGCTAACTGCCTCCCACCATCATAGATCTTTCGCTTGAGGATGCTCCAAAGGTTCTCAATAGGGTTGAGGTCAGGGGAGGATGGTGGCCACACCATGAGTTTCTCTCCTTTTATGCCCATAGCAGCCAATGACACAGAGGTATTCTTTGCAGCATGAGATGGTGCATTGTCATGCATGAAGATGATTTTGCTACGGAAGGCATGGTTCTTCTTTTTGTACCATGGAAGAAAGTGCTCAGTCAGAAACTCTACATACCTTGCAGAGTTCATTTTCACACCTTCAGGGACCCTAAAGGGGCCCACCAGCTGTCTCCCCATGATTCCAGCCCAAAACATGACTCCGCCACCTCCTTGCTGACGTCGCAGCCTTGTTGGGACATGGTGGCCATCCACCAACCATCCACTACTCCATCCATCTGGACCATCCAGGGTTGCACGGCACTCATCAGTAAACAAGACTGTTTGAAAATTAGTCTTCATGTATGTGTGGGCCCACTGCAACTGTTTCTGCTTGTGAGCATTGGTTAGGGGTGGCCGAATAGTAGGTTTATGCACAACTGCAAGCATCTGGAGGATCCTACACCTTGAGGTTTTCGGGACTCCCGAGGCACCAGCAGCTTCAAATACCTGTTTGCTGCTTTGCAATGGCATTTTTGCAGCTGCTCTCTTAATCCGATGAATTTGTCTGGAATAAACCTTCCTCATTCTGCCTTTATCTGCACGAACCCTTCTGTGCTCTGAATCAGCCACAAATGTCTTCGCAGTACGATGATCTCGCTTAAGTTTTCGTGAAATATCTAATGTTTTCATACCTTGTCCAAGACATTGCACTATTTGACGCTTTTCGGCAGCAGACAGATCCTTTTTCTTTCCCATATTGCTTGAAACCTGTGGCCTGCTTAATAATGTGGAACGTCCTTCTTAAGTAGTTTTCCTTTAATTGGGCTCACCTGGCAAACTACTTATCACAGGTGTCTGAGATTGATTTCAGTGATCCAAAGAGCACTGAGACACAATACCATCCATAAGTTTAATTGAACAATATAAAATTAAATGTTTACGACACTTAAATCCAATTTGCATAATAATTTGGAACGCAGTGTATATGCACATTGTCCACTGTTCGCTGTTCCTGAGGCCGACTGGTTGTGGTGGCACTTGTGCGAGGGCCCAATCATCGCTGCTCGCAGCTTTAATTGCTGTATTGTGTGTGTGTGTTTATTGCTGTATATTAAAATCTCTCAGTGTATGTTTCTGTTATTTCTATGATCATAGTAACGGCTGAAGTTTACTCTCTGAACACTGAATATTTGTATTTTTACAGATATTACAGTTTACGTTCCTGCATTAAACTTTCATTTCTTCTTGCGTTTTCTCTGCAGGATGATTCCCTCCACGAGCAAGACGTTTAAGATCAATGATCTGGCCGCCGGTCGAGAGTATGAGCTGTGCGTGTTGGCCGTGTATGACGACGGCATCACGTCCCTGACGGCGACACGCGTGGTGGGCTGCGTTCAGTTTCACACGGCAGCAGAGGCGGGTCAGTGTCGCTTCATCCACAGTCAGTTCCTCGGCGGAACCATGATCATCATCATCGGCGGGATCATCGTGGCATCCGTCCTCGTCTTCATCATCATCCTCATGATCCGTTACAAGGCCTACAGCGCCAGCGATGCAGCTAAGGGCAAAGCGCGATGCGGCAGATCTGCCATGCATGTTCACTCGCAGACCAACGGGAGTCAGGGGTGGAGCAGGTCCAAGCAGCGCTTGCAGCTGGCCGAGGAACGGCCCTCGCCCACGGGGGAGGACTGTAATGCGCTGGTCCTTCTGAAGATGGAGGAGATGCAGGAGGAGCTCAAGGTGGATCTGCCGCCTATATGCTCGGAGAAAGCTCCGCCTTCCAGGCGGGCCAGCTTGGGCGCGCCGCCCTCTGATGACACCCAGACGGATAGCAGCCTCACGGGCTCCACCATGTCCCTGTGCCTGATCGGGCCTGGTGCCGGCCCTGCGGAGGCGCCGCGTCTCAATGACAGAAAGGGGGCGCTGGCGAACATGGGGTTGCTGCCCAGCGAGCTGGCCCGGACTCGGCACAGGTTCTCCTTCGACGGAGATTACGCTCTGTTCCAGAGCCACAGTTACCCGCGACGGGCCAGAACCCGCCGGCACAAATCCACCACCCAGCTTAACGCTGATGTGTCGCCGCCCTGCAGTCGAAGGGTGACGTTTAGCAGTACGGAGTGGATGTTGGAGAGTACGGTGTGATGGACAAACAAAGGCATGTCTCCACACGTCTTTTGATGTGTCTAAATATAGACGTCGTTGTGGTCGCACATTGATCCCTACATCCGGTTAACACACGTGAGATATAACACTCTAGCTCCATTCTTAAACCCAACGAGCTGCCTGTCTAGACGATATCATAGTGCAATTGACACCAAGAGCTGCCAAATCTCATTGTGTGTGATTGTTGAGTATTATAAATCGGTGGTTTGGGTTTCACCGGTGAACCGCAGGGCAGCTCGCTGAGTTTTGGAACGGGATTTGGTGTGCTATGTGAGAGCACAATCCGACCCTGTCCTGCGTCCTCCTGCGGTCCTAAAGATAGTCGGATACCACGCCATTTCCACTACTGCAGCGGTGCCTTATCTAACAGATCGACCGGTGGAGGATGCTGCTCATACCTGTGTTCAAACACACTCCTGTGTTTCAGTCTCTCTGTTCATGTTTGTTTTTGGTTTACTTTGTGATGCCAAGGGTGCAGGAGAAAGTGACTAAATACATGTATGTTTTCCTCTGTCCTTAAAAAAAAACAGTGATGATGACAATAAACTCATGCAGGTGAGCTGTGTGTGCGTATGTGTATGTGTGTATCGAAAACTTTCAAAGACTTTTGCACAGAAGACACGAGATATATATGGATTGCACCAGTCTATACAACAATAACAACTAAAAACAATTACAAAATAGATCTATACAAATGACGTTTTCCAGGAAGAATGGACCGGGTTACGGGCAGGACTGTTCTCCAGCGAGTGTTGTGCTGATGTGACTGTGTCTTGAAAATCTGTTTTGTATCTGGCTGGTCTAGATAAAAAAAAGAGAAAGACACTTATGACGACAGCCGGGATACATATATAGGTATATTAAAATCTCTCAGTGTATGTGTTATATATATATATATATAAGCCAGTCATAGTTGACATTACTTTTTACGAAACGTTCAGAGTGCTGGCGTACGGTTTTTACATTAAAAACCACAGTCATCGCTTAGAATATTACAGTTTGGATCCTTTATGCCTCGCAAAAGGGGATTAAATTTTTTTGTGTGGTTTGACTGTAAAATGTGTCTTGTCGTCTTTCTCTGCTTGTACATTTTCTGCACACTTTTCTTCCAAAACTTTTCTAAGTGTGTAACTTTTACACAGCGATTTCTGCCAGGTCAATGAATCAGATTTTCATCATCCAGTGATTTTTCTTTTGGACTTCTGTAAAAATCTCACAAGGGTCTAAAGATCTGTCTGACAACTATCACACTATCAAACGTTGCTCTGGTTTTATATTTCCTTCAGAAAATGTTGTTTTGTTCCAGAATTCAATGAGGCCGTGATGATTATTTTCAAGTTTCTGTGTGCTATCCACAAATTCCTGTGAGATCAATCTGAATTTATGCAATACTATAATTAAAATATCTCAATTTTTTGTTTAGTCACAGTTTTTATATATGGCATGATACTCGAACACATGAAAGAGTTGATACACAAACTATGACAACATCCACAGATTGTCTGAGGTTTCACATGAGCAGAACTGTAGATAAACTCCATTGATGTCCCAGATCTTCATCGTCCAGAAGCGGGTGAGATATTTCTCTGCAGTTGAATTCATGTGCTGTTGTTGTTTAATGGAATGATGTTGTTGTTCTGTTTATGAGACAGTGATGAACCGGTGAACACACATCTGAACATGCTGCCAGAGACTCCGGCACAATTTGTGCATCTATTAACGTGGTAATGATTCTTTTGACAGTTGTGTCCCCAATTATCCTTTTATAGTGCTAAAAACCCATCTAGAAAAGAAAGCATTTGCTTATTAAAGAGATGCATTTATCATGCAGAGAGTTTTTAATGTGCTATTTAGACATGTTTAAATTGCACAAACGCTGCCAGAACAATTCCACGAGATGTCATCCTTTAAAAACACATTAATTACATGTGAACAATTATAATGAAACTAAATGCTTCAGCTCTTTTTAATAAGAAAATGAACTTTGGTCCCAAAAAATAGAAACTCTTAATTCATTCAGATAGTTTGGTTTCAACAATTACAATACTTATGTATTGGTCAAAATTATATTTTTTTATTTTATGCCAAAAGTCATTAGGATATTAAGGAAAGTTCATGTTCCATGAGGATATTTTGTAACGTTACGTTATTTTGTGAGTAATATGCTATGCTAAAGACTTAATTTAAACAGCTTTAAAAGCGATTTTCTCAATATTTAGATTTTTTTGCACCCACAGATTCCAGATTTTCAAATGGTTGTATCTCGACCAGGTATCGTCATATCCTAACAAACCATACATCAATGAACAGCTTTTTTATTCAGATGATATAAATCTCAATTTGGAAAAATTGACCCTTGAAGGAGTAGTTCACTATAAAATAAAAATTAGTGGTAATTCACCCACATGTCATACAAGCCTTCTGTGTGTTTGTTTATTCTGTCGAAAACAAACTGAGGCTTTTGAGGAAAGGTTTCCAGGGTTATTTTCCATATAATGCAATTAAAGGCGCAGTTCTTAATTAACAGCGGCCACTAGCGTTGTATTATAGATTTGCCACGAATCGCTCAGTCCAAACACGACGGTGGCCACCACAGTACAAAAAGATGTCGTTCTCATGTTGACGCAGGGAAGAGATTTTGCAGGCATTAGAAAGAGTTATGACTTATGTATTACATAAAATAAAAGGTTTGTGGATTTTAAGTTTAAAAAGAAGGATTAAAGTCAGGCAGGAGCTAGGACCTGTGTAAATATTATAAAGACTTTCCAGCAGAGATGCGTTAAGACCCGCGGTACTGAGGCTTTTAGCAGATATGTACTCACAGATATCTATGGAGATACTTTCCAGCAGAGAGACGTTGGAGAGAAAGATCGTCTAAAAATCACACCCGAAGAGGATGCTTTGATTCGGATCAGTATGTGAGTAACATACTAACATATGATGTTTTATTAACAAAGTTCGGGAGAAGCCAGAGCATATAATTAACACCGGCTGGTTCGCTATCAGCAATCACGACTCTACCCTATCAGCTCAAGCGAACCAGCACATAAACAGACCAGGAATCCTGCCTGAAACCATCTCTAAAGGATTAAACATGTCGGATACCTCAAACTCGGTCGTAAGACGTTGCACTGGTTACCTATAAAGCATCGCGTTAACTTTAAAATCTTGCTTATTACCTATAAAGCCTTACATGGTTTAGCTCCTCAGTACTTGAATGAACTACTTTTGTATTACAGTCCTTCACGTGCATTACGCTCTCAGGCGTCCTGTCAGTTGGTAATACCTAGAATTTCAAAATCAAGTGCAGGTGGTAGATCCTTTTCCTATCTAGCTCCTAAACTTTGGAATAGTCTTCCCTGCACTGTCCGGGAGTCAGACACACTCTGTCAGTTTAAATCTAGACTAAAGACGCATCTTTTTAATCTTGCATACACTACTCATCCATAATATAAATCTTCTGAGGGTTTAGGCTGCATTAGTTAGATCAACCGGAACCAAAAACACAACTGATGTACTTGTTGCATCAAAGAGTACAGAACAGTACTCTACTCTCAGCCAGTCTTGTCTCATTGTTCCAAGGTTACCACAGCTAGCAGGATGCAGTTCATGGCCTGACCTGATGGTAGAGTGGAGAATGGGAAGTGGGGACCTGACAAGAGCTGAGATGATAGAGCTGGATAAAGAAGGACGCGGTCTCTTGACATGTCTTCACCACAAAACTTCAAATGCTATTAGATTATTAATGATAATCTTAAACTAAACTATACTATTTATTTTATTATTAAGTTTATTTATTTTATTTAGCCTTGTTGTGCAAGTTCTCTGGAGCTTGTGCAGAGGCAGCAGCTTTTGCCAGAGGGGAACTGGAATCCCCTGGTTGGGCCTGGGTTCTCCTGAGGTTTTTTTTCTCGATTAGAGTTTTGGGTTCCTCGCCACCGTTTGCATACTGTTTTTGCACTATCTGCCTGACCGGGGGGGCTGCTTTAGAATCTTAAAGTTTTACTTAATTAATATTGCATATAGGAATTTATTATCTGCTATATTTGACCTGTGCTTCTCTCTCCTTTATCCTAAATGTGTGCTCTCACTGAGCGTGTGTGTGTGTGCGTACTTGTCTGTGTACGTACGTGTGTGTGTGTGTGTGTGTGTGTCTCTGTGTCTGTGTGTGTTGGTGCGTGTGCGTGTTGTGTGTGTGGAGTGTTTTGTGTGTGGGTGTGTCTGTCTTCTGTGTTTTCAACCTTTTCTTGTTTTTGCAGGTACAACTTTGATTGTTTTGCTTGTATTCAATGTGTCTCATGTACAGCTGCTTTGTAACAATGAAAATTGTAAAAGCGCTATATAAATAAAGTTGAGTTGAGTTGAGTAAGAGATACCTCCGATCAGCAGGAAACTCCGGCGAATTCAAGCACTCCTCAGCTTTTCAAACCTGGAAAGGTTGCAGAAATGGAGCCCGAGGCTCCAACCCGAGGCCGCCAGCCTCGCCAGGTTGCCAAACGCACCTCGAAGCGCCACTGCACTTCATCGCCGCGGCCAAGCAGACATCCTCCTCCCTCGCCAGTGTCGTCATACGCTTCTGCGCTCCCGGGCATCCCAGCTATCGGGAAGTGGACCATCGCTGGCCTTCGAACTGCTTTGGCCAAACGGGATGTCACCGCCAGCAAGCGGCTGAACAAGGCAGAGCTATACGGCCTCTGCCAATCTCTTCAATCAGGGGCCCCGCCCACATCCTCTGTTGTACAGTTAGCAGTCGCAGAGGATTTCAATCAGGCGCCAGGTTCTTCGCAAGCCCAGTGGGGGCCCACTACCTCCGCGGCAGGGCAAGAACTACCAACCTCAGGCCGCCGCAGCGGGCCGTCGGCAAGTCTGGGCCGCGTCCCAGTCGAGCTGTTGCAGACACCAGCCGATTTCCAGCTCGGAGGTGCAGAGAAGCATTCCAACGCACCCACATACTCCAACCACCAGTACAACCCGAGCTGGCCTCCAACAGCGGCTTCAGGATACTTCCACCACTCCATCGGCACTCTATCTCTCACTCAAGCCCCCGCCCTGAGCTCGTGGCCGACTGATACTTCAATGCCGATGCCCCCCAATGCTCCGTTTCTGGAACCCACTCCAGTATCCACCAACATCAGGATGCAGATATTAGCAGGTGCGGACGTAGATTTATTTCACTTATTGTCACCACTCGCACCTCCGTCAGCCGAAAGCCAGATCACCCACGGCGAACTCTCATTTACCGTAAAAAACACGTCCCATAGTCGTCGCCGCATTTTGTCCTTCCCGGAATTCATTGTTGCTTTCTCACGATATATCGAAGTCATTTGCTCGAGTTTCCCCCATAGGAGGCGTGAGCTCGGCGACTATCTTGCCATAGTCGCGGAGCTCGCGCTTTCTTACGGGGGGACGCATATTTACACTTATCACAGATTGATTTCGGCTAAATGTGCAATAAGGGTAGCTCAGTGGAACCAGTGCCCATACTGGGGCGCACTGGACACTGAGCTTCACAACAGGGTGTTTTTGGGGTACCAGAATCTGTCTTGCGTGTGTCGCTCAGTGGCACACAACACCACAGATTGTCCCCACGTCACCCCCGCCTTTTCCCATCGCCAGGCTTCGCCTCCCCCCATCTCCACCGCTCACGTTCCGCGCCTGCTAATCCGGCAAGCACGTTCAGCCACAGCAGGGGGTACCAACACACAAAAGCACGAAGCTTGCAGAAACTTCAACTCGGACCGTTGCACGAGACAACGATGCCGCTTTCTGCATGTGTGCAATTATTGTGGAGGCGCCCACGCCCGCTTGGTTTGCCCTGTATGCAAAAATGTCAATAAACAATTTTACAATTATTTGTCGACTCCTGTCAATGTGTCGCATTTATCCTCTGAACTACGAAACCACCCCGATCATGAATTTACAGAATACATTCTGTCTGGTCTTCGAAAAGGTTTTAATCCCGGTATCGCGAGCTCACTTTCTCACAACATCATATGCCCCAATCTCCGTTCTGCACTCGCAGAGCCCGACATCGTCGATCGCCTCATCAAAAAAGAGATTGACGATAAATTCATGATCGGCCCCTTTACCGCCCCACCATTTTCAATTTTTCGTGTCAGCCCCATCGGCGTAGCCACGCGGAAATTTTCGGGAAAAAGCGCTTAATATTCGATCTTTCATCCCCACACAGTTCCCCCTGTCCAAGCATTAACAGCCTGGTCCCGCTCGAAGAATTCTCGTTACATTACCAAGACGTCGAGCAAGCTATTACGCTTATCAAAACGGCCCGAGCACGGCATCACAACATCACGACATCAAGTCGACATCACGTCCATTTTTAAAATAATGCCGACACACCCAGACTTTTGGCATCTCTTCTGCATTTGTTGGCATGGAACATTTTACTTTTCCGTCCGCCTCACCTTCGGATGCAGAAGCAGTCCAAAGATTTTTGACATGTTGTCAGAGGCAATCTGTTGGATTCTCTCTAACAACTACGCCATTCGTTACCTCATCCACCTACTAGACGATTTTCTAATAATCTCGCCGACAGAATCTATCCCTGCCGCACATCTTTCCAAAGTCCAAGAAGTATTCTCAAAGCTCGGCATCCCTCTCGCACCCGAAAAAACTTCGGAACCCAGCACGTCCATCGAATTTCTAGGCATTAAATTGGATACGCTAAAGTTCCAAGCTTCCTTGCCCAAGGAAAAAATCGATAGGACAATTTTGATCGCTTCTTCCCTCATAGACACACCATTGTTCTAAACGCGAGCTATTATCAATTCTCGGCCACCTGAACTTCGTGATGCGCATCATCCCGCAAGGTCGCCCCTTCGTTTCGCATCTCCTCTCCCTCGCATCCTCCGCTCATGCTCTGGAGGATTTAATCCATCTAGACAGCTCATGCCGCGACGAGCTCAGTCTATGGATTAAATTCCTCAAACGATGGAATGGTATTTCTCTCTTTTACAACGACATTATCTCTCTCCCCGTCGACACACACTTATTTACTGACGCAGCTCCTTCCGTCGGTTTTGGGGGATATTGCCAAGGTCGCTGGTTCGCGTCTACATGGCCGCCCCAGCTCACAAGTTTACAGTCGCAGTCCCTCGCGTCATCAGCACTTTTCGAGCTGTATCCGTTAGTGGCGGCGGCCCATTTATAGGGGAAAGAATGGTCCACCTCCACCATCATGGTCCATTGCGACAACGAAGCAACGGTACATTGCATTAATAAAGGCCGCTCACATTCTCCCGCCTTAATGCCTTTTCTCAGACGCCTAATTTGGATTTCTGCATGCGATCAGTTCATTCTGACAGCCAAGCACGTCCCAGGAGTAAAAAACCAGATAGCTGACGCCCTTTCCCATTTTTCATTTCAGAAATTCAGGCTGTTGGCACCAGAAGCAGACCCAATACCAACGCTTGTCCCTCCCTATTCGGAATTGACATTCAATTAAATCACCCCCTTAAAACTCTAATAGATGCATCCTTGAGCGCAATCATTCAAGCCATCTCCCACAGAACCCTACTTTCATACCTCACGGCATAGAGAAACTTCAAAGCATTTCATAATGCATACAACATTTCCTTCCCAGATTTTACTCTCCTCTCCATCACGTCATTCATCTCTTTCCTCAACACAATCAAACATCTCCAAGCAAGATTCATCAAAGGTTATCTGAGCGGGATTCATTTTTTTCACAAATTAAATTACAATGCTCCCTCCCAAGCCATAGCCAGCTCTCAAACATCCATGCTTATCAAAGGCATCCAGAGAGCCCAACCCACCCACCAAGACGCCAGACAACCTATCACCTTAGAAGTTCTGACCAAATGTATCTCAATTCTCCGCAGAGGCTACCACACCAAGCACACCGCGCACACACTCGATGCCATGTTCATCCTGGCATTCTTTGGATTTCTCAGAGGATCAGAGTTCACCACTACGTCCAATTTCTACCCCTCAATCAACCCCACCATTTCAGATTTGTCAGTGCTCGATTCGGAAACCATGTCATTTTTTATTAAACGAAGCAAGACCCTCATCAGGGAAGCACACAGGACCCTTGTCACCCGAATCATTTAGCATCAATCATCAATCTTCTAACAAGCTTCCTCAGCAAGCAAGCAGCAGCATCGCTACACCACTCAAACTCAGAGGAGCCCGGCTTCCATATCGCGCTCGGCCGCAGCAGAACATCTTCCCTTCCCCAAAGTAATTTTTCCCTGCATGCTTTCTTTTCCCCCTTCCCCTTCCCCAGAAGCCAGCATCGCATTGAGCGACAGCCCCCGCAGGGGCCCGTGCTTCATCCCTGACTCTGCCGCTGCAGAACATCTTTACTTCCCCCAAATAGATTCCCTCACATGTTCCCTTTACCCCATCCCCTTCCCCAGAAGCCAGCATCGCATTGAGCGACAGCCCCCGCAGGGGCCCGTGCTTCATCCCTGACTCTGCCGCTGCAGAACGTCTTTCCTTCCCGCCGATAAAATCCCTTGCATGCCTCCCTTACCCCTGAAGTATTGTGCTTCTTCCCTCACACTGCCATAGCAAACTTCTTCCCTCCCCCCCATACCAGAAGCCAGTATCGCATTGAGCGACAGCCCCGCAGGGGCCCGTGCTTAATCCCTCACTCTGCCGCTGCAGAACTTCTTTCCTTCCCTCTGATAGAATACCTTGCATGTTTCCCTTACCCCTTCCCCTGAAGTATTGTGCTTCTTCCCTTACTCTGCCGCAGCAGAATGTCTTTCCCCTCCCAAAGTTCCCTCGCATGCTTCCCTTACCCCATCCTCTTCCCCAGAAGCCTGCATCGCACCACGCGACAGCCCCCGCAGGGGCCCGTGCTTCATCCCTCACTCTGCCGCTGCAGAACGACTTTCCTTCCCGCCGATAAAATCCCTTGAATGCCTCCATTACCCCTTCCCCTGAAGTATTGTGCTTCTTCCCTTACTCTGCCACAGCAGAATGTCTTCCCTCCCCCCCATACCAGAAGCCAGTATTGCCGCAGCGACCGCCCCCGCAGGGGCCCGTGCTTCATACTTCTCTCTGCCGCAGCAGAATGTGGTCGACTACCCCCCCATGCTAGAAGCCAACGTCACCGCAGTGACCGCCCACAGGCTTCCAACCCTCGCTCTGCCGCAGCAGACGCCACGCATCACCACAGCGAACACCCCTGCAGGGGCTCATGGCTTTAAACTTCTCTCTGCCACAACAGACGCCATGCACTTCGAAGCTAGCATCGCCGCAGCGAACGCCTCTGCAGGGGCCCATGGCTTTAAACTTTTCTCTGCCCAGCAGACACCATGCATCATGAAGCCAGTATTGCCGTAGAGACTGCCGCCGCAGGGGCCCGTGCTTCCAACCCAAGCTCTGCTGCAGCAGACACCATGCATCACAAAACCAGCATAGCCGCAGCGACCGCCCCAGCAGGGCCCGTGCTTCAAACCCAAGCTCTGCCTCAGCTGACACCATGCATTATGAAGCCAGTATCACCGCAGCGACTGCCCCCGCAGGGGCCCGTGCTTCCAAACCAAGCTCTGCCTCAGCTGACACCATGCATTATGAAGCCAGTATCGCCACAGCGACCACCCCCGCAGGGCCCGCGATTCCAACCCAAGCTCTGCCACAGCAGACACCATGCATCATGAAGCCAGTAGCGCCGCAGCTCTGCTTTAGCTGACACCATGCACTATGAAGCCAGTATCAGCAATCATGACTCTACCCTTTCAGCTCAAGCGAACCAGCACATACTGTAAATAGACCAGGAATCCTGCCTGAAACCATCTCTAAAGGATTAAACATCCCTCCACCTCACCAGCTCCTCTCCCCGAACTTGAATATCTAGCGGGGGGTGAGTTCTGGGTTCGGCCGTTTCCGAGCTCGGCGCACTCGCCCCTATTGGGGGGAGAGAGCGTACCGGGTTCGGAAGGAACCGGCGAGCTCGGAGCCCGCTCCCCGGACAGCACGCCAAATACGCATTCCTTTACTACCCCTGCGATTATTATTATCTCCACAGGTGAACTCGTGAAACCAAGATATGTTGTTGTGTAATGCTAGCTGTGTGACAGAGAAGTTTTGAGCGTCATTGTTTATCTGGAACCGCTTTAATATTGTACTCGTCCAGATACTGGAGAGAGAGAGCGAGAGCACGATGGAGCTGAATCTGGAGAGCGAGCGAGAGCGCGTTTTACTCTTTTACTCAATGATGAATAAACTTTCGGTTAATCCGCGGGTCACATGCGTTCCGCACCGGAGAGCACGATCCGTACGATACCGCAGCAGAGAGGAAGAGAAAACGCATGTTGTAGGGTTGTTTGTCCGTTTAGGGCTGCTGTACAAAACATGGCGGTGAATTCAATGTATGTAGTCCCGCTCTGTATGTAGATATAAATAGCTTATTCTAAGGTATTACAAACTTAATGGTTCATTACGTAAGGTCTTTATACACCTCTGAAGAAATAGTTTTGTATATTATATTGCATTTCTGTCAATAGATCCTCCTAAAAATGCCGGGCTGTTGGTTAAGATCCAAGTTTCAGTTTCATCACAGCTTTAAAAGGCTCTAAAGGACACCAGCGATGAATAAGGGTGTTGTCTATCGAAACGCTTGGTCCTTTTCCAAGAAAACGAAAAAATTATATACTTTTTAAACATAAATACATGGCTTGCACTGCCTCGGAGGTCCTCCAGGAACCGCGTACACTCATATCCCAGGCGACCTCAACCAGTGGACCTGTTTGCCTCCCCCTGGACACCTTCCATTGCCCGCTTTGGTACTCCCTGACCGAGGCCCCCCTCGGCATGGATGCCTTTGCACACAGCTGGCCACGGGACAAGCGGAAGTACGCCTTCCCCCAGTGAGCCTCCTTGCACAGGTCCTGTGCAAGGTCAGGGAAGAGGAGCATCAAGTTCTGTTGGTTGCGCCCCACTGGCCCAACCAGACTTGGCTCTCAGAGCTGACGCTTCTGACGACAACTCGCCCTGGACGATTCCCCTGATGAAGGACCTACTTTCTCAGGGGAAGGGGATGGTCTGGCACCCAAAACCAAACCTCGGGAACCTCCACGTCTGGCTTCTGGACGGGGCAAGGAGATTCTGAGTGACCTGCCTCCCGCAGTCGTGAGTACGATCACTCAGGCAAGAGCCCCAGCCACTAGGCGACTGTACAAGTGGTGCCTCTTCTCGTCTTGGTGTTCTTCCCGCAGGGAAGACCCACAGAGCTGTGCGATCAGTGTTGTGCTGTCCTTCCTTCAAGAAAGGTTAGAGAGCAACCTCTCTCCCTCCACCCTCTAGGTCTATGTCACCGCCATTGCTGCACATCACGACCTTGTGGCAGGTAAATCTCTCAGTCAGCATGACCTGGTCATCAAATTCCTGAGGGGCGCGAGGAGGATGAATCCTCCCGGACCGCGCTCCGTACCCGCTTGGGACCTTGATGTGGTCCTTATGGGCCTCGGTATGGCCCCATTCGAGCTTCTGTGCACCCCTGTTGGGACCCCGCACTACTACTTCCAAGTTCTCCCCACTGATGAGACTATGTAGGTATTCCTCAGGCGAGGGGGTAGCGCTTCCCAGTGTCCCTTATGATGTCGGGCGGCTATCTCGCCCCTAGAGTAGCAAAGGCCACCACCTGTATGGCCATTAGTAGGAGCCTCTCGTCGTGGTCCACGCATTGATGTCTTACTACACCAATGGAAGGTTACAATTCGCGGTTGCGCTCACTTGTGACTCGCCCAGGCTGGTCAGTGTCGCTCCGCTGGAAATCTTGACGCGGCGCAGCGCCGTAGCGTTTTGTATAGGAACCCCATTCTGTCTGTTCGACACAACGTCGAGAGACCGACAGAAAGGGAGCGTCTTGGTTACGTATGTAACCTCAGTTCCCTGATGGAGGGAACGAGACATTGTGTCCTTCTTGCCACAACGCTTCGCCGTCCGCTGCAGCGACTGGGAATGCTTCTCAGGTTCCTCCGCCCAAAAGGTGAATGAATGGACACGCCATCTTCCTTTTTATACCCGTATATATGGGGCGGAGACTGGCATGCCATGCCACTCGCCAACTTCATTGGCCTTTAAAAAGTACAATCGGAGATGATAGGTTCTCAAGATCAAACCCCATTCTGTCGGTTCGACGCAACGTCTCGTTCCCTCCATCAGGGAACTGAGGTTACATACGTAACCAAGACGGGTTTTTTTTCCAGCAGGTCTTTGTTGTTGTGTCTTTTGTTTCTGACATTGTGCCACACACTGCTCATTTGAGAAGAGAGAATGTTTGTGTGTGTGTGTGTGCCTGTGCGTGTGTGTGGACTTGGTTTGTATATGTTAATGGGGACCTAAACCTGAATGCACACCAACTCATGGGGACCCGTGTCACTGTGGGGACCAAAATTGAGTTCCCCACGGGCATAAAAGCTTATCAATTGTACAGAACGATAATATTTGAAAATCTAATAATGCAAAAAGTTTTCTACGATCTTTAGGTTTAGGGTTTGGGTTAGGGATAGGGGATAAAATATACAGTTTGTACAGTATACAACTCATTAAGTCTATGGACTGTCCCCACGGAGATAATAAAACATACATTTGTGTGTGTGTTTGTGCGTGCGTGCGTGTGTTTGTTTATTTGTGTTGAAGAATCGTGGCCTGATTACACGCAGTGTATATATTCCATCAAGCGTGTCAATTATTGTGTTGTTGCGGTAAAGTCATTGTCTCCTGACACGCTGATCCATTTCACTCCTGTTTTTCTGTCTAAATATGAATCTGAACATAATCCAGACGGAAGGAAGCCGGATTGATTTATTTTTGTACTCCAGCTGTTGTTATTTCACAGTGACAAAGACATTCACTCCTGCATTTCAAAAGACTGTTCCCTTAAAAAGAGTCCCTAGAAGCAGTCAAAACTGAAGTTGTTTTTCTGTTAAAAATAAGAACTTGCATGAAATTAGTTAGACTGAAAAATCCTGCTGTTTGAAGCATCACGCAGTTGTGTTAAAGATGACAGAATGTGTTCCTGATGTTTCTCCTACTGCTGGTTTCTGTTTATTAGTCTGTGTGTTGATGTAAAGCTTTTCATTTACTGTAACCATCAGCGGAGTCCTGCGGCACCTACCACTCCATTCCACCTGACTTCATCTGTGTTTACCCAGCATGCACTGCCCTGAAACCCTCATTACTGCAATATAACAAGTTCTTCTTTCCTCTGTGGGGAAAACCGCCAATCACATGATTTATATGAAATAATTTCTGAGGAAGATTCGTCTTGTTTTTATTAAGTTAAACTGTTACAGGTGAAGAGATCATGTGTGAGGTACATCATCTCTTTCTGTGTAAACAGAGGACATTTTTTGTCAGTTCAGATGAAATTTCATGCTGATATTTTAATCTGAGACTGTTTTAAATGTGCTGATATAGACCGTTTCATCGGACGCGCAAGCCTGACCCGTAGTTAACTTCTAATAATTTAACTAATAATATAATTTTTATATTTTGTTCACTTTATGTTCATATTAATTTGTATTATTATTTTACTGTATAATAATTGTATTAAATAAATGATTAGTTGAATTCTGTTGTTCATTTTATTAAATAAACAATTTGTTGAATGGGTCCTGTAGTTTGGTCGCATCTAAAGAAACCGTATGGTACATTGACATCTAGCGGTTGAGCTTGGTATCGCAGTCTATATTCAAAATATTTGGAGAGACAAGTTTAGCCAAGTAACGGTTCTTCTCGGTTTCTTTTGCTTTTTATCATAAATAATCTACAGGCACTCTATTGTTTGTGAATGTGTACAGGAAGTAAACTGCAGCCCACCAACGCGTGCATGCGCAGTAACGTTTGTTTACGTTGTCACTTTGAAACTGTCTATAATAATCTCAGGCAAATCTCTGCACTGTACTGTATGTGAGTGTATTATTAACGTGTGTTTTCATGTGGTTGTAATGAGGAGTTTGTTTGGTGACCTCATGCACACTGAAGGTTAAAGTGAGAACTTGAAAAATGAAAATGTGTTTGTGTGGCTTTTTGTTTATTTCATAATGAATTTCGTGTGGCGTGTTTAAAGTAAAGCTCTGCAAAGCACTGCAGTGAAATAATAACACACGTTTGTGTATCATCACTAATGTGAGTGTGTGCACGTGTTTATCACTCAGTGTGTGATTTCACCTTAAGCACACACTCATTAATGCTGAATGTCATTCTGTTTTGTTTTGTTGTGTTGTATGAGTGATGTGGCTCAGGGCAGATGCATTAACATCTCTGTTTTTTTCAAAAGGCTGTACGTAAACATCTCTTTAACGTTCATCTCTCTGGACATTACCCAGCATACTTTGCTCTTCACCTGCTTTATCACTGTAGAGGTAAAATTACTTTTCTCTTCACGTTACAGTTATGGTTATTATTGGTTAGATTTCATTCAGTAGAGGTTGTTTTTATTTAAAGTGATAAAGTGAAGGCACATTCTTGCTCAGGGTCGCAATGGTTTAAAGGTTTTTATCTTGACACGCTGATTTAAAATCATGACAGTAAAAGTAAAAAGAAATACTGGCAACACTGAGAATGTGTTGCATTATGACACTCGAGATACTTTGGATTAAACAACATGTGAAACTAGGCTTGTGTAGTTAGAAGAATCAGAAATATGGTGAAAACAAAACAAGTTATAAATACGTTCATAAATACTAAATGAAAGAAAGTTTTACTTATGTTCAGGTAATGAAATGATCTTATTAAAGTGACTTTTCTTGTCATTAGCTTTAACCTGTGATCAGATACACGTCTCATAAGATGACAGAATGAGAATAAACACAAACTGTGTGTGTGTACGTGCATGTGTGTGTGTGTATCAAAGCAGCGCCCATGAACGCTTTCTGAAGATCAACCCTCAGGCTTTATCCCTCACATAAACACATCACTGCATCTGAAGTCCACAGACTCCCTCAACATCACAGAATATATATTCATCAGAGTTGTGTTTTTAATATAAATCCAGTTCATTTAATACACAGAAATATAATATCTTATACAGTTATATTATTTGTGTGGTGATTTTAGTAGAATGGTCAGTGTGTACAAAGTAGACAGTGAGACAGCTCACTGATGTGGAACACATGCAGTTCAGCATAATATGAATTTATAGGGATGGTCCATATCCGCCATCTACTTATCACCACCCCTCCACCCCACTCTCTTTCTCATGTGTGAAATGTATGAGTTAATTTGCACGAGTGGATGGATAGCCTTTACACCTCTGTTCTGTTTCTGTATGAACTGAGGATGACCCGGACATTCACGCTGCCTAATGTGTTTTGATTTTACAAATCTGACATTTGCTGTAAGAGTCGCTGTCATTTCCTTATTGAGAATTGTGCTTCCGCCCTCCACGCTATCGCGATCTTTCAGGTCTTTCAGGCTAAAGCCCTGAAGGACCTGGACGATGGGAATGCCGACCCAACACGCATGAGCGAGTTACGCATGAGCTAGTTATGCACTGCCACTGACCTCGCGCTCTGGGCAACGAAGGCCACGGCACGTGCCTTGGGTCGGTTGATGTCCACACTCGTGGTCCAAGAGAGGCATCTGTGGCTCAACCTTGCGCAGATGGGCAACACCTAGAAGGCCCGCCTTCTGGATGCGCCCATCTTGCAAGCCGGTCTGTTTGGTGACACAGTGAAGGACGTGTCACAACAGTTCTCCGCGGTTCAGAAGCAGAATGAGGCGATAAAGCAGATCCTGCCGCGATGTGATCACCTATTGGTCGTCACGGTCCCGAGCGCAGCCTGCTTCCCAGCAGCCCCCCCGCGGCGGCTCCTCAGGTTCCAGGGCCCTCCCAGACGATGGCCCACCCGAGACGCAGACCCCCGCGGAGGAAGGCATCTGCCCCCTGTCAGCAAGCCGCTAAGAGGACCTCTAAGTGGCCGTGATGGGAAGAACCCGGGGAAACCAACATCGGTCCCGACCCGGCCTTACCAACACCTACGGGTTGGAGAGGGACGCTGCCTGCTGCGTTCCCATCAAGTCCCTTATCAGGGCCTGGCGCGCACATTCTCACAAAGAGAGTTTTTCCCTTGGTTTCCTTCCTCCACAGCACCCTCAACTCGACGGTGTCTTGGACGGCCCAAGCTGCTGGCCGCAATCTCCACCGGACATTGTGTCGGTCAGCGACAACAAGCAGGTAAGTCAACAGAGCCGTCAACCTCCCCTGGGTTCCACCCTGTGCGAGGTGACCGCTCTGTCAGCCACCGAACCAGCCTCCGACGGCACGGTGAAGCAGATCGTCCCTCTGGTTCCACTGTCACGGTTCTTGGGCGCTTGGCAAGAGTGCACCAGCCCGTCACGCTGGCTAGAGAGGATGATCCGTCTCGGTTATGCAATCCAATTTGCCAGGCGCCCGCCCAAGTTTCGGGGCATTCTCCACACCTCGGTTCGAGGGGAGAACGCCCCGTGCTTTGGGACGAGGTTGCCGCCCTTCTGGCGAAAGGTGCGATCGAACCCGTCCTTCTAACCGAGATGTCTTCCGGGTTTTACAGCCTGTACTTCATAGTGCCCAAAAAAGGTGGGGGGCTGCGCCCCATTCTGGATCTGCGCCTCCTGAACAAGCACCTACACAAGCTGCCGTTCAGGATGCTGACGCAGAAGCGCATCTTGGGCTCATTTTGTCACCAAGATTGGTTCGTGGCAATCAACCTAAAGGATGCGTACTTTCACGTCTCCATCGTCCCTCGACACCGACCGTTCCTGCGGTTCGTGTTTGAGGGTAGAGCGTATCAGTACAAGGTCCTGCCCTTCGGTCTGGCCCTGTCTCCTCTGGTTTTTACCAAACTCGTAGAGGCCGCCTTAGCGCCCCTCAGGGAGCAAGGTGTGCGGATACTCAACTATCTCAATGACTGGCTTATCTTGGCACACTCGCGAGATGTGTTGTGTATGCACAGGGACCTCGTGCTCCGGCACCTAGACCGTCTGGGCCTACAAGTCAACCGAGAAAAGAACAAGCTCTCCCCAGCGCAGAGCTATTCTTATCTCGGTATGGAATTAGACTCTGTCCGTATGTCAGCGCGTCTCACCAACGAGCGTGCGCAGTCGGTGCTGAACTGTCTGAAATTGGTTAGGCGGACTCCAACGGTCCTGCTGAAACATTTTCAGAGGCTCCTGGGGCACATGGCTTCCTCGACAGGGGTAATCCCTCTTGGGATGATGCACATGCGGTCGCTACAGCACTGGCTTCAGAGTCGTGTTCCCTGGACGGCGTGGCACACCGGCACCAGGCGCATTACGGTAATTCCTCAGTGTCTTTGCACCCTCAACACCTGGTCAGATCTGGCCTTTCTCCCAGCAGGGGTTCTGCTCGGGCAGGTTTCGAGGCACATTGTGGTGACAGACGCCTCCCTGCAGGGGTGGGGTGCCGTGTGCAATGGGCACGCAGTATCGGGGCAGTGGACGAGTCCCCGGCTGCGATGGCACATCAACTGCCTAGAGTTACTGGCTGTCCTTTTGGCACTGAGAAGGCTCCGGCCCCTCTACACAAACACGTGCTGGTCTGGTCGGACAGCACGGCTGCCGTGGCGAACATCAATCACCAGGGCGGCATACGCTCACGGCAGATGTCACAACTCGCCCGATGCCTCCTCCTCTGGAGTCGGCAGGTGACCAAGTCCCTGCAAGCCACCTTCATCCCGGGCAACCTGAACCAGACAACCGATGCGCTCTCTCATCAGGGACGCCCCGCAGACAATGGCGACTCCATCCCCGCGCAGTCCGACTGATATGGGAGTGGTTCGGCCAGGCACAGGTGGACCTGTTTGCCTTCCCAGACTCCACCCATTGCCCACTTTGGCACTCCCTGACTGAGGGACCCCTTGGCACGGATGCCTTAGCACACAGCTGACCGCGGGACAAGCAGAAGTACGCCTTCCCCCCAGTGAGTCTCCTTGCACAGATCCTGTGCAATTTCAGGGAAGAAGGGCATCAAGTACTGGTAGTTGCGCCTTACTGGCCCAACCAGACTTGGTTCTCAGACCTGGTGGCTCTGATCAAAGTCCCCCCTTGGCTGATTCCCCTGATGAAGGACCTTCTGTCGCAGGGGAAGGGCACGGTGTGGCACCCCAAGCCAGGCCTCTGGAATCTCCATGTCTGGCCCCTAGACGGGATAAGGGGACCTTGAGTGGCTTGCAGCCGGCGGTCAGAGAGACTGTCCTGCAGACTAGAGCTCCTGCCACTAGGCGTCTATACGCTTATAAGTGGCGTCTTTTCTCATCTTGGTGTTCTTCCCGCAGGGACAACCCACGGAATTGCTCGATCAGTGTTGGCCTTCCTACAAGAGAGACTAGAGTGTTTTTTTATTTCTTTATTCTTTTTTTCTTCTTCTTTTTATACTCACTTTATGTGTATTTTTTACTCTGCTATTTTCAATGTCATAATTTGTCTCATTTATTTATTATTATATTTTGTATTATATATTTGAAACTTTTTATTTTATGGATAATTTTCCCTGTCTGACATTTTTATTTTATAGTTCAGAATTTATGTCTCATTTATTTATTTGTTTTATAATTGGTTTACTTTTCGTATATTTTTCACTCTCTGACAGTTTTATTGTTATAGTTTAGAATCATCACCAGGACTTAACGGTGTAACAGTTTCACAGATGATAGATGAAGCCACAAGTGTACTGGTGAAAGGTTTAATAATCCAAAAAGGTGAACTCAGGAACAAAATAAGGAAATCCAAAAATAGGGAAACATCCAAGGGGAAAAACAGTATAATCCAAAAACATTCACAGGAACAAAATACAATAATCCAACAGGTAATTAACATCCATGGAACAAGGGGTACGGAAATAGTATCACGAAAATACAACTAGACCTGTCGTGATTCTGCCTCATTTTGTCATGTCTTTCTTGATCTTGTGGCAGAACCTCACGGCAGGATCCCTTGTTATGTGTGGAGAGAGTCATTTTGACCCTGTCGGCCTTCGATACTCTCTCCGGTCTTTGTCTGTGTTCCCGCCCTTTTGTATCTCTTGTTATTGGTTGTTTATTAGTTCATGCCCCAGACCTGTTCCCCTTTGATTTGTCCCTTTATTTAATGACCCTGTGTTCTCTGTCTTGTGTCGGGTCATTGCACTGTGTCGTGTGGGTGAGGTCTTGTCATGTTAGTTAGTCTAGTTTGTAGTGTTCCTATGCGATGTGTTATTAGTTTAGTCTTGTCAGTTTAGTTAGTCTTGTTCTTGTTCCTCTGTTTTGTTATGTTTACCCCCACGTGGGTCTTTGTTTTGTATTTTGTCTTTGTTATTAAATGTCATGTTAACCCCTTAACCGCTGTCTGCACCTGGGTTCTCTGTTCTTGTCTCACCACACCTGAGATCCGTGACAAGACCAGACACAAACACTGGGTAAAGGGAGAACATGTAGGGCTGGTTTCCCTGACAGAAATTAGACTAGTCCTAGATTAAAATAAATGTAAGAGCTGTCCAAACTGAAAACAACCTGCACTGACATATAAAATGTAAAATACATCAGTGCCTTTGTGCTGTTTTAAAATGCACAGTAATGTTTTTTTGTAAGGCATGTTTGCTAAACTACTTAATTGTCTAATTAAACTAAGGCCTAGGCCTGGTTTAAGATAATCCCAGAATGGGAAACCGCCCCGTAGTGTCCAGTTGATGAGGAGCAGCTGTTTAACTCAAGTTTTTAATTAGTCTTTTTTACAATGTAATTCATGAACTATTTAGCAAGAGAAAGCTTTATTACAAATTTACTCTTTATTTTATGTACTATTTTTGTTATCTCTGTATATGAACTGAGAAATATAGCCAGAAGTCAATTTAAGTAGCTGTCATTGAGATGAATAGGAAGCTAATGGCCGATTCTCTCCAGGTATCACACCTGCTTGGTTTGCATTGCAAAAACTCTGAACAAGATCTGAATCTGTTCTCAGTCAGCAGTGCAGAGTGTAAAACGCTTCGTCTCATTTCATCCACACCGCAGGGCCTCAGGATGACTGTCCTTCTATCCATCGACACAGGCACACGAATCAGACTTGTCTTGAAGCCATCCTCTCTCCATCTCTCCCTCCATCTCCCTCTCCCTCTAGTAAATCCTGTTGTCTCTTAGCCAATAGCAATGTCCATCATCCTCCTCGCTCTTTTTCAAGAGTCATTCAATTTTGTTGCGATATGCAAGTTTCTCACCGCAATAAAGGCATTAAACAAGCATGACGTGTAATTCTTTTGGTTTTGAGCAGCGAGATGGAAAAGTGCGATGTGTTCTGACTCACAGAGATTTTTTTCAGTGTCTGAGCTGAAGGGAATGGCTGCAAGCATAAACAACACGTTTATGGTCATTTTGCTAATGTGGCAGGCAGATGGGTCACGTACATCAGCTCGACGGCTCGCGGCGTACAAGCCTGACAGTCACACACCGAGAATTATCTCTCTTTCTCGCTATCTGAATTACACAAAGACTGTTGCTGTTGTTTTTTCAGGCAGGTTTGTTTGCGTGTTGTTGTTCTAGTTTGAAAAACTGGCTAACAATTTTAAAATTCTGTTTGCGTAATTGTGTGCAAAGAACTTTCTCTACAAAAATCAGCCAGATCATTTTCTTTTTTTAAGATTTTTTTCCTGTGTTTGTTAGTAGCATTATATTTTTATTCAGTGCACCAGTTTTACTTATTGAGAAGCTGAATGTTTGTCATCTGTTGGCCTGTGAGAGCCCCAGCGGAATGGATTGTGAATGCTCAGATGTTTCTTTTTCAGAGCTCTGATCTGTTCTTTTAAGAATGAACTGTCTCAGATGTTTCTTCAAAATTGTTTGGGAGAAAGTAAAGTGTCATAATTTGGTCAATTACTACAGTAGAGCTTCACAATTAACTGTGCTAGCATATGCAAAAAAAACCTTTCAGAAATATTTCAGGTCATACTTTTTTTTTGGCTATAAAGATTTTAGGATCTAAAATCAGGATAAAAAAACAGGCCTCAACTCATACATGTTTCACTTCGCACAATTGTAAATGATCGCTTGTGGCAACAGACGTTACTATTACAAGTAAATTTCAAAAACCTCAACTGAGCCAGTTGAATAATTTAGATGTATGCAGTCATTTTCAGTTGAGGCCTGAAATTTGGATTTCTCTTCAGAAACAAAAAATATATAATAATTACTATTATCTAATTACTATCTACTATGTAATCATATTTGTGTGGGGTTTTTTTTGTTAAAAATAAAACCAGGCAAGTAAAAAGCCATCAGCCTTAGGAATTTCCTCCCCCTCGATCATGACCCCTGGGGTGATTACGCCACATTAACAACATAAGCAACCGCATTAGGTTAGGTGCAGCAAGTCAATTTACAGCACCATGTTAAACAGTGCACGCATATTATTTTTCAGGCTTAAGTTTAGGATATTCTTATTTGTCGAAATGAAACGTTGATTAATATCGACCAAAGACAACGCAGGGAGGCCAGCGGAGGAGAGCGGAGAAGCGCCGAAGTCAGTGAGGACATCGTCCTCGGTACAAAAAGAGGCATCCATCAGCACTCGAATCAGTTTGATGAAGTTCGACCATCTGTAGTAATAGTTCATAGTTTATGTATAACAACAAGTAAAGTAATGAGTAAATACCTATAAAATAATATTATGTTAGAATGTGCTTGTGACGAGGGAGGCGTGACGAGAGCCGTGGGAGGAGGAAGCTCGGCCGGGAGGCGATTGATAATGAGTGTCAGCTGGGCGTCATTCCGGCCTCGTATCTCTCACGGAGGAGCGGAAGCATAAAAGGCCGAGCAGCAGGGGAATACGGCGAGAGAGGACCGGGCATTAAGTTTTGTTTATGTTCCTTTCCGTTTTATTGAGCTTTGCTACATTGGTGCCGAAACCCGGGAGGAAGGAGGCGGGAACCGGCGAACATTCAAACATTTTAATCAAAATAAATAAACAATAAATCCAGCAGTAAAACAGGCCGGCAGCCCCTCACGGACGACTGCCAGCCACACGAACATAAACAAAACTTAATGCCCGGTACTCTCTCGCCATATTCCCCTTCCGCTCGGCCTTTTATGCTTCCGCTCCTCTGTGAGAGATACAAGGCCAGAATGACGCCCAGCTGACACTCATTATCAATCGCGTCCCGGCCGAGCGGCAGGGGAATATGGCGAGAGAGTATGGTGCAGCCGGCGTCCAGTCCGGTGCAGCCGACGGCCAGTCCGGTACAGCAGCCGGCATTCCAGCTGGCACCCTGTCTTGTCCAGTTGGTGATTCAGCCGGCATCCCAGCCAGTGATTCAGCCGGCATCCAGTCCTGTCCAGCCAGCACCCTGTCCTGTCCAGTCGGCACCCCAGCCGGCGATCCAGCCGGTACTCCAGCCGGCTATTCAGCCGGTGACCCAGCCCGCTGCCCAGCCACCAGAGAGCGCTGCCCAGCCACTGACACCCTGTCCTGTCCCGCCGACACCCAGTCCTGTCCAGCCGACGACTCAGCCGGCGTTCCAGCGTTTCAGCCATCTACTCAGCCGGCACCCAGCCAGCAGCCAAGCCTACCCTGGTCAAGTCCCCCCGGACCCCGCACTCTCGAGCGCTCCCCCGGACTCTGACTCCCCCACCCAGCCCCAATCCCTTTGGACTTCCCCCTATGGACTCTTTTGTTCCCCCCCCCCCCCCCCTCCCATGTTTGTTATTTTTAATGTGTCACCACAACCCCTTTATTGTTATTTTATGTTTACCCTTGTTAATGTTTATATGTTTTCTTGGATGTTGTCTGTTACCCAGTCTGTCTTGTCTTGTTAGTCTGCCCCTTGGTGAATGCCTGGGGGCGTTCATTAAGGGGGGGCTTCTGTCATGGTCCTGCCTCTTCTTGTCATGTCTTTCTTGGTCTTGTGGGAGAACCATGGCAGAGCCTCTTGATTTGTCTGGAGAGAAACATATTATTGTCGGTCACGACATAATATGCGTTCTCTCCAGTCTCGTCTTTGACCCCACCCCTCTTGTTTCCTCGTTTAGCTTTCCAATAGTGTTTCATTCCCCACACCTGCCTAGAGTTAATTATCCCCTTGTTAGTCTCCCTATATTATGCCCTTGTGTCTATTGTCCTGTGCTTGTTCGTACTGCTTGTATCCTGATGTTTTGTTCCCTAAAGGATTTCTTGTCAAGTTCATGTTTCCTGACCCGTGAGTTTTAGTCGCGATAAGAGCCTGCTGCTTGTATTATCCTGCTTATTACATCGCTACTTGGCTATGAGAAAAACTGGACATGAAATGTGAATTTGAAATATTTTATTAGCTCATTTATAGAAAGACGTTCTGCGAGGAAAAGCCGTTTACTTTCTGTTCTAAGGTAAGAAACAACATTCAAATGTCACAAACAGGCCATTTGGTTTAATAATTTGTAAATATAATGTCATATATGTTATTAAAAGACATATTTATATTTAATTTGCTGCATCCGGGTTGCTGCATCCGAGCGTCACGTGATTCATGGAGCCTTCAGATAGTTTCAGGAAGTTATGTTTTCTCTTTAAATGCTTTATTTCTTTCATTTTTTATTCATTAAATGGCTTTTGTCTTTAAATGGGTTAAAAGTTTACCTCAGTTGGTCTGTTTAGTCTCAGCTCCATGCGTAACTAGTAACTTCCGGGAACTATTGAGAGTCTCCATGAACCGCCATTGCTGTGAAAAAACTGTTCCATTGGCATCAACGGAGTTGACGCGACTCTCTCTCTCTCTCAATAGCTCTGGGAATAACGAACCTGCAAATGTCACGACTAGCCGATTAGAATCAAGTATTCCATAGAGCCGTGTAATAACACTGTATAACGTCTGACAGGACAAGAAAATAACGATAGAATAATCACACTGACACTGAGACAGGCATCTGCCAACAGCTTTCACACACTTTTTTCATAATAAAAGTAGTTTTATTTTGAATTATGTTTATTGTTGTTTATGTTGTTTCTTAGACTGTACACTCCGCCACCCACTTAGAACGGTCTTGCAACCCACCACTTGAGAAACACTGGTCTAGAATATGTAAATGTTGTGCTGCATCTCTCTTCTGTGATGTTTTCATGATGTTTTAAATCTGAATTTCCATGTCTGGTAAAGACAGATCTGGTGTTATTTTGCTCATCTATATCTTGTGTGGAGTGTTATTGGTTCAGGTCTAAATGGAGTTGAATCAATAGTGTTGAAGTGTACAGAGAGATCTGACCTCTCCAGACATGCACTTAACCTCCAGACCAAAACATTAATGCTAATATGTTTAGCAGGCGTCACGTTTCATGGGGCGTTATGTATTTTTATGTATCTTTCCCTCCGTGGAAGAGGAAGTAGTGTGTGAAATTCAATCCGTCTGATTTAATAAATCAATTGTCATGATGTAGTGGAGGCTTTTCCAGTTTTTCCACACTTCCATCCTTCTGAGAGATGCACAGCCTTTTCCTTCTAGCACAAATCTCTATGGCAACAGTTGGGACATATTTATCATTCTTTCAAACACAACAGGAGGTGAAAAATATGCTGTTTGACATTTTTTCTACACACACACACACACACACACACACACACACACACACACACACACACACACACACACACACACACACACACTTACACACAACACACACACAATGACTGTTTATGCAGTTTTCAGATGATTTTATCCAAAGTGACATACGGTGGATTTAATGTATATGTTTGTTCTATCAGTATGTGTGTTGTGTAAGAATCAAGCTTACAACTTTTTGCTAAAGCAGTGATCTACCAATTGTGAGTTTTCAGGGGATTGTGGAAGATTTACTGGCCTCCTGAAACCCCAGCAGCAGCCCGGATATAAAGGTTAACTTCACCCTCTGGAGCATATGCCAGTAAAACTTTATTTTATTTATCTTCATTTTCTATTCATATTGTAACATTTATTAGAAAGACAATTACTGGCATTAAATTCATTTGGCATTAACTGTTGGCAAGAGTTTAGAAATTATTACTGCAACTGATGCATAAAACAATAACAATGAATTGAATAAGTAACTTTTAATTTTCCACTGTGTAATTTCGTCTTAAAAAACAAAATGTGTTGTTCATCTTTCTATAGCTTCTAATTTATTTCTAATTGTAAACATGGCTTTGTGGACTGTTTTTATCAATGTGTTGATGTTCTCTCATTTGTGAGTCGCTTTTGCATAAAAGTGTCTGTTAAATGAATGAAAACATTTTGCTGTTTGGAGAATCAACAGCACAAGAGAAACCAGAAAGTCCTTTCTGAGGCTAAGAAAAATATTTTGTCCTTTAGAATAAAGTGCACTGATGGAGTGGTTAAGCAATACTTCAGTAAAATATGAGGAATCCTTCATGATCCGTCTGACTCTTTAGAATGAATAGAAGAGCGGGAGTAGTGAATGAAACGACTGAAGTCCAGACAGCAGCGATGCATGCTGAGAATCAAGAGTGGCATTTTGTGCAAAACATCAGCGTCAGATGGCTCACAGCTCACAGAGAGACGATGATGAGAAGTACATTCACAGGCCATGATGGGTTCAGTTTTATTCTTGGCTCAGATGATGTGATGTAGGAGGTGTTTGTCTTTGACCTCCTCCGTGTTCTTCTGATGGTGCCAAATTTCAATTTGACTTTCCAGGAATGTTCCTGCAGTGAAACCTGAACGAATCACTAAAACCTCTCCAGTTCTGTGTGGAGCTGAACCATACTGAAGAAAAATGTGATATGCGATATGATAATGAAGTTTGTAAAAATCAATTTGAATGATATTAAAATATATTTAAAAACTGTAAGTTGTAGAACCAACATAAATGTTTCACAGTCTTTCTGGGACAAGAACGGTTCACTCTCTGTCTCGCCACCAGTCTCTCTACATTTTTTCATTCACATAAAGCTTTTTGAACTTTTTAATAACTGTAGAGTATCAAAATAATTACATTTTTGCAAACCATTGCGTTATGCATATCTGCTGTATTTTCATAATTGCAATAAATCTTGCAGCTCTACTGGAGCCACATTCTGTGGCATTAGAAATTAATTTACGAACACATGTTGACAGATTACCTTTTAAATCTCTTAAACTTATTTATAGCAATAAGAATAACAAGTTTTGTTATTCAATCAATGTATGATAACATTTTCTTACTAATTGAGATTTTCCTGTCCTCTTATTTTCCTTATCTTTTTCTTGTCCTTTCATACTTGTTCTTTATATTATTGTAATGCAGTGCTGTTCCCTTTTTTTGCAATATTAATAAAAATCATTGGAGCCAGTGAGGGAGAGGACGCTTCACCTCATGCAGCGTATGAGCGTTTTAAACGTGATTCATCTCCTAATAATGTAGATCAAGTATATGAAAATAATCCATATGAACATGCAGGATAAGAAAAACGAATATCATTCCTGTGGGCAAAAGCAGAAGCCTTCTCGTCAAAGTTGGAGCTCATGTTTGCAGAAGGGAGAGCAAAATAATCTCTGGGGAATGCGAAAGTTTTCTGAGGGAAAGAAAAATATTCTTGGGGAAACGCAAACGTTTTGCAAAGGAACGCACTTTTGGGGAGAGCAAAGCAAAATATTTTCACTCCCTTTCCTATTTTTCCACCACCTGTATGTCCCTGTAGTGGCTCAGTGTCACATCTGTTTTGACAATGTGAGATAACATTGGACATAAAGAAAGACTTGCATATCAAAATTATACTAGGCTAACTGTAAAGTTTTAAGATAAACGCTTTCAACATGAGAGGATCTTGCTGCGACTTGCTGCGACATCTCTGTACATGTCTTCATTGAACACTGTGTGACGCACTTGAGCATGGCTTTTTCAGATAAAAGTGACATTTAGTTTTATGAAATTTGTACAAATAATGGACAAAAGTGTTTTGTTTTAGCATGATAATTTGACAAAAAAAAATATTTTGTGTTCTTAGTTGTCTATTTTTAATGAAAAACCAGGGATCCCCCAAGTTCACTATTTTAGACCTTATGAGAGGTCCCTTAAGGCTTATGAGGGGTCCGGGACCGCCCCAGCCCCCCTCAATTCGAACCCTGATGGCATTACAAAATCAAAACAATGCCATGCCCTTCTCTCCACATAAAACACATGGGTCTGACATGATCCTGCCACAAGACCCGAAAACCAAGACAAGGAGAGGCAGGATCATGAAATTAATAAAGACACAGGACTTAATGTGACACATTTGTCCTAAAGTGAATCAAGTGAACAGAAGCTTTGATATTATTAAAAGGGACAAACGTCAGGAGAAATTATTTTATTGTATCTTGCAAATGCTTGACACATTCAGAATTGTTTCATTCATACAATGGAAGTGCACTGTTCAGCAGTTTCTTTGAGACACTCAGATAACTTCATTATTGTTCCGTGTCATTTCAATTTAGATAAGAGTGGAATGTAATGGCAGTGATCCAGCCCGTCTTCTTGTTAACACACTGCTTATGTTACAGACAGAACACAGAGCAGAGGATTGTGGGATTGAAGCTAACAGCTGTGTGTGTGTGTACTGAACACATGTCAATATTTTCATTGTTTGTGGTCTAGAACACGGGTGGGTCATTTATTTTATGAGCAGACTGTAAGATTGAAGGAATGAATCTTAAAGACACTTGAAGAAACGCTTCTAAACCTCATGAAACAGCAGAATATATGCTGTGACAGATATTGAGCAAATCTAATGAATGGTTGTGAATTATGGGATGGACAAAGACGTGGTGTCCCTCTGATCCCAGCAGCTTTATGAGGTTATGTGAGCATTCAGTCATTAGCTGCATGAGATGAGAACGAGCTCATGCATAATTCATGACATTCTGATTAAAACTCACATCCCACCGAGGCAGCACAGCTCCTCCTCTGGCTGTCGCCATGGCAGCGGAAGACGTATATAGGCAGTAACAGTCACCTGACATTCTGTCATGCTGTGAGCGGATTCCTCGGGCCGTATGTTGATTGTTGACATGATCGATGAAGAAACAGAGGCCATGAGTCCTGCATCTGACCCGACACCGTCAGAGAGCATCAGTCAGGACGTGTACACATTCATACTCTTATGTTTGTTGACCAAATGAAACTTTGCTATTTCTATTAACATAATCTTTTTTCCATTTCATCACTAACACACTATGAAAATGTAATCTATTTAGACTTACTAAACTAAACTTTAGTTCAAAAGCTGCCTTAGATTTTTAAGTTAAATTAAAAATATTCAAATTATTTAATTATATTAATTTAATATATAACTTAATTTTAGTTATGCAAAACAAATTTTTCTAAGGTTTTCTACGTCATTTTGGTATAATTTAAAAGTATAAATGACTTGTAAAGCCAATTTGATTTAACTTAAAAAATTAAGGCTTGTAGAACTAAAGTTTTTAAGTAGATTATTTTTTACAGTGTGGTGTCGCCCTAACGTGACACTTGTGTACAAGATCTCTTTCATTTCTCAGTTATCGATGAGACTAAATGAAGAGCAAGTTGAAACTTTTGCTTAAGTCTCATCTGTGTCTCATATTTCTCCTGAGAAAGATAGTCAGAAATGTCACAAATGTCTCTGTCATTACAGTTTCAGAAGAGATGTCAACAATGTGTCAAACTGAGCTCAGATTTGTCAAGTCTGCAATCAAAAGTCAATATTATTGAAGATCTCAATATGTACATTTCTCATCAAATTTACACAAATCCTCATTAAATCAAAGCTCTTTATATGAAAGAGAAGCAATAACATTCTCCTCTGGGGATTTCTAGTTTTCACCTCATGTGAGCATACATCAGAAAAAAGTGTAGATGGTACCTAGATATCCTGCACTACTGAAACCTGTAGTGTTGTCATGGAAACCCAAGTACCTGGTATAAAGTACTTTGACAGTCACATAAAATATGATACCCTGTAAAGCTCCACCACAACACATCCATTATCTAAAGTCTCCACAACAAGCAGCTTTATGAAAGCCAAAAAACTGTGTTTATGCTGTGAAACAGATGGAGCAGGTGAAAATCTGTAGCTGTGTTTAGTGTAGTCTGTACTTCTGTGATATTTTCAGTACTACTGCAGACTTCTATATAGCACTTCATGAAAACTCACAATAATGACACATCTGTGTATGTTTATCTTTAAATCACACTGCATGAAAACTCTTGTCTTATGAATATCTAACATTCACAATGGGTGAAAACTTGTGCAGATGATACTTCGTTTGTGCATCTTTTATGAGGTCATGTAACAATTACTTCACTTACAGATAGAATGTATAGTGCACATCTCTCAACACAGTTTTATGAGTTTATATCTCATATTTGGCTGATTCATGTTTAATATTGTGTACATCTGTTAGTGGCTAATAGTTTTTCTCTGAGTTTCTCCTGTAAGGTTTGATTTCTGGTCATTAATTGTGTTAATTTAATAATTCAATATGTAATGACACTGTTTAATGGAGGCCAGAGGAATGGCAAAGAATGTCAGACATCTCTCCACGGACATGAACACAGAACTAGGCTGCAACAACTAATCGATAAAATCGATAATAATCTATAATGAAATTCGTTGTCAACGATTCGTTGTCGATTAGTTGGTCTGTGACGTCACTTGCGAGCTGCGCAGTTATAAATCTTCTTCCCTTTTAAAATTACCGTTTTAGATGCGTCTCTCCGTGCAGCATGAGCTGCGCAGTTTAAAAGTCACACGTGTCTCTCCGTGCTGCGCGAGGTGCGCAGTTTTAAAGTCACACGTGTCTCTCCGTGCAGCACGAGTGACGCAGTTTTAAAGTCACACGTGTCTCTCCGTGGATGCGTCTCTCCGTGCGGCACAAGTTGTGCTGTTTTAAAGTCAGACGTGTCTCTCCGTGCAGCGCGAGGTACGCAGTTTTAAAGTCACACGTGTCTCTCAGTGGATGCGTCTCTCCGTGCGGCACAAGTTGTGCTGTTTTAAAGTCAGACGTGTCTCTCGATGCATGCGTCTCTCTGTGCAGCGCGAGGTGCGCAGTTTTAAAGTCCGACGTGTTCTGCATGCATCTCTTCAAGCTGCGCAGTTTTAAAGTTTAAAGGGGAGAGGTGTTTTAAATGACAAAATTAAAGATTATATTAGTAAAACCCAATTTGTGGCGTTTGCACTTTGCAAAGTACATAATAAGCTAAATACCCTGATTTGGTGGTTTATTTAGTTCAGAGGTGGGTAACGAAGTACATTTACTTGAGAGCTGTACTTAAGCACACTTTTTGAGTATTTGTACTTAAGTATAACTTTTTATGTTTACTTTTTTACTGTACTTCACTACATTTGGATGACAAATATCTCACTTTTCATGGCACAAAAAATATATTTCCTTGGCCGACCCTCCCCTCGCTCCCACGTTTGGGAGAGACTATTGTCATTTGCTTCTATGACACAACTGAATCAACTCACCAGGTGTGTTAATTATGGAGACATTCACAACATTTTGGGAGAAGGCTAATGAGTTCAGTTGTGTATACTTTTCCCATATCTGATTTACTTATTATAAGCAAAAGATGTAATTACATTTTATCTGATTAATCGAAAAAATAATCATCCAACTAATCGTTAGTTGCAGCCCTACACAAAAAAGCTGAGTCAGGAGATGAATGTCTGTATGTAGGTGTGTGTGTGTGTGTGTGTGTGTGTGTAGGTGTGTGTGTGTGTGTGTGCGTGCGTGCGTGCGTGCGTGCGTACCTTATACATTAACTGCGTGAGTGCTTTTCAATTCAGTAAAATCATTGGCAGTTTAGCACGACTAGTTCATTTGTGAGCAATCTGAGAAAAATGAGTCACATACGATCATGCAATTCACAGAGGAAAGTTAATTACAGTGAAATGTGTGAAGTGAGTGTGTGAATTGATTTATTGCTGCATATGAATATAAATTGAATGGTTGCTGAATCCAGCTCGCCTGACACTGTCGATTTAATCATGTCTATGAGAGTTTCTCTACAAATTGTGGTTTTTAGGGGGGCTTTGACCCCCACCAGCATTTTAATAAAATTAAAAATAAAATAAAATAAAAAATAAAAAGTTATGTAAGTTTATAAAGTTTAAACAATAATTTTTAGCTTGTCAGTAAGTACAGTGGTTATATAAGTTAATCAGGTTATGTGTATTTTCACCTGCATGTATTATGTAGATGCTGCACACAGGTCTTGTTCACCTGAGGAGGTAACCATAGCAACAGTGGAGTACCCCATCACTTTTCATTAATGTTTGATAATTATCAGATAAAACATTGACAGAACTTGAGTTTTGTTACGATTAATGCTTGAAGAGGAAATGTTCATTGCATCATTCATTTATAAAAAAAGTCATTCTATCAGTGCAGTTAATGTAACAATACAGATGGTCAGAAGGACGATGCCACACAAAGGAACTGAGGTGCAAGATGTAGGTTTAATCCAGAGGTACGAACAGGCGAGTAAAATCCAAAAGTAACATCCACAATAAACGAGAAACATCCAATGACAGTTATACATCCACGGGTAAATATAACAAGCACGGAAACAGGTAACATCCACGGCAGGGTCAAAGTATTGCAGACTAGGAAACAGTACAACAACAAACATCCACGGGAACAAAATACAATAATCCAACAGGTAATAAACTTCCATGGAACAAGGGGTCCGGAACTAGTATCACAAAACACAACTAGACCAGACACAAAACACTGGGTAAAGGGAGAACATATAGTGTCTGGTTGATGAGGTGCAGGTGAAAGTCATTAGCATTCGGGTGAGCAGGAACAATCATCATGGCCGGATGATGATTGTTTTCCTTTTTTTAATGTTTTGTTCCTAAAAAGAGAGGCTAATAAGCAAATGTTTTTTTTTATATCCTGTCCTCAGGCCTACCCGTACAGAAAGTTTGTCTCCTAATTTAAAACACAGGATTCCACTCATTAGTTTGTTAGTGTGGGAGATTCTGCTCAATTGAGAGACAATTGAAATCTCCTAGAAGGTGAGGCCTGAGGAGAATATTTTAAAAACCTGCATTTGCAAACCAGCCCCTCTAATTTAGGACAAGACACTTAAGAAAAAGAATAAGGAAAAAAGAAATCACAAGACATTTTGGATGTCCAACACATCATATAGAGGAGAAAACGCAGCATCTCCTCCGTACACTATACAGCAGGGAAGAATATCCATAGAACACACAATATGATTGCTAAACTTTAAATTTACATGAGTGAAATTAACAGTAAAACTGTTGTCTGTAGGTTTGCAAACAGTGTATTTTAAGGTAATGTTCAGCACATAAAAAAGTATTAATAATTAATTAATTAATTATTAAAGTGTATTTGGAGTTTATCTGCATAAAATACTAAACTCAACTCAAGTCAACTTTATTTATATAGCGCTTTTTACAATTTTAATTGTTTACAAAGCAGCTGTACATCAGACATATTGACTATAAGCAAAACAATTAAAGTTATACGTGTAAAAACAAGAAAAAGGTGAAAACACAGAAGACAGACATACCCACATAAAGACACTCCACACACACAATATACCGAGACACACACATGCACGCACGCACGCACACACGCGCGCGCAAACACACACACACACACACACACACACACACACACAAGCACGCACACAGACACACACGCACACACAGACATGCACGCACAGTGAAAGCACACATTTAAGATAAAGGAGAGAGAAACACAGTTCAAATATTAAACAGACTATCTATAAATACCTATATGCAATATTAATTAAGTAAAATTTTAAAATTCTAAAGCAGCCCCCCCGGCCAGGCAAATGGTGCAAAATAGTATGCAAACGGTGGCGAGGAACCCAAAACTCCAATCGAGAAAAAAACCTCAGGAGAACCCAGGCCTAACCAGGGGATTCCAGTTCCCCTCTGGCAAAAGTTGCTGCCTCTGCACAAGCTCAACAGTGCTTGCACAACAAGGCTAAATAAAAATAAATTATAGGGTAAATTATAGATTTGAGATTATCATTAATAATCTAATAGCATTTGAAATTTTGTAGTGAAGACGTGTCAAGTCGCCGCGTCCTTTATCCAGCTCTATCATCTCAGCTCTTGTCAGGTCGCCGATTCCCATTCTCCACTCTACCATCAGGTCTGGGTATGAACTGCATCCTGCTCGCTCTGGTAACCTTGGAACAATGAGACAAGACTGGCTGAGAGTAGAGTACTGTTCTGCACTCTTTGATGCAACAAGTACTTGTACATCAGTTGTATAGAGTACTGCATTTTATATAGTTAACTGTAATACCATAGTATATTGTATTTACTATAGTAAACTGAAGCACGATTGTATTCTATTATTTTATTCTATATTTTTGACTACTATAGGATATTGTGTTTACTATAGTAAACTGTAGTACTGTAGCATACTGTATTTACTATTGTCCAATACTATAGCATAGCACTACTGTAGTTTCAATAGCGAACTCTAATACTATAGTATTATATATTATTATATATTATATTATACTATAGTATTATAGCATGCTTTATTTTCTATTGTTAACTGTATTACTATAGTATATTGTATTTACTATAGTAAACTCTAGCTCTACTGTTCTATTGTATTTACTACAATGTAGTACTATTGTGTATTATTTTATAACATATTGTATTTATTTACTATAAATACAGTACTATAATGAGTATGAAGAGAACAAAAGTGGTCTCAGTTACTTTAAACATAGTTATGGTGTTTCTCTGTTAGAGGATGTCATGTGATATCTTACAGTTTGTGCACTTGACCCTGTTCTGCTTATAGACCATGCTTCTTTAAATACCATTTAATTTGTATGTGTGTGTGCTTACGTGATTTCCCTCAGGTGCTCACGGGACTGAATGATTCAAATCAGCAGTGAAGGATGTGAAAAGCTTTCCTTTTACCTGTAAGACGTGAGATAATAATCACCCTCCATTTCCAGCCAGTGAGAGAGCATTAGTTATGCACACCGCTCTAACACATCTGACTGTTTGCTGCCATATCCAATAAAAACATTTTGTTAGCTTCTCTAAGCGTTTGCGACTACAGCGTATGAGAAGGGGAAAAGCAATTTACTGGGAGCAGATTGAGCAGAGGAACTGATCAGAATACAGAAATGACTCTTGTGAGCGGCAGGAATTCTGCATTCACACACATTGTGGATTGGGTGAGAGGACGTCTGGTGTTAATCCATGGTTCAGACTTTGTCTTCACACATTAAATTGTGCTGAAAGATTTCAATAGGCATTAAAGGTCATGATGAAGCCAAAAAAATCAATGTTCATATACTATTGATGTCATCATTTGTCAAATTTGTTGTGAAACTCATTTGGAAAAATGGTTTCAAGGAGCAATTTTTGTTTCCTCTTCTTGCACATGAGAAATAAATCTTTCTGTTCGGAGGTCAATTCTATTATTATACACCTCAAGACATGCATCTGTATTTTTTGTTACCAGTGATATTCACTGTCATTGAATCACTTAACACCTGAATGAAATGAAAATGACGGATGGAAACTGAAGAAGTTTTAACCACTTTGAAGTGAACCCTATTTTATGTTAACTGACTTTGGTCAGTGACTTCTTCACTGACTTCTGTGAACCAAATTTTAAGATCAATTAGAATTTTTTTATGCATGATTATATTTTTAGTTCCCTTTCTGTCGGTCTCTCGACGTTGTGTCGAACTGACAGAATGGGGTTTGTCTTGAGAACCTATCATCTTCTGAGTATTTAGAAAAGGCCAATGAAAATTGTCGAATGAAATTTGCATGCCGGGCTCCTCCCCGGATGTCCGGGTATAAGAGGGAAGCCGGCGTGCTCATTCATTCACCTTTTGTTACTCAGAGCCTAAGCATCTGTAGAGCGTTCTCCAGATCTTCACTGATCTTATTCTGCTGGAATCTACGACGTTGTGCAGCGGACGGTCCCATCCTACAGCGACTTTCCCCTGGGCGTCTCGGCAGTTCCGGAAGTGTCTGAGCAATTATTTTTCTAAAAGAGCAAATTTCTCCAGCGCAGCATGTCCCGCTGTTCTCTTGGGTGCGACGCGCTGATTGAGGAAGGGGATGGACACGATGTCTGTCTCAGGTGTTTGGGTCTCCGGCACGCTGAGGCAGCCTTCGTGGATACATCCTGCCCGCACTGCGGGCGGATGCCTATCCAGACGTTGCAGTCACGGGTGGCGGTATTCTTTTTGGATAAAGCCACCACCTCTTCTGTTACCCGATCCGTGACGGCAGTGACTACGGCCCTGCCGCCTGCTTCAGTTAACACCGGGGGTGATATGGGGATCACTGTGAACGTTAACCAGCCAGCCGCAGGCTCACGGACCGTTCACGCCCCGTCTCGCTCGTCTGACCATCCCTTAAAAGACGGTCCTACCCCGTCTTGTTCCTCCGCCACGTACTCGGAAGTGCGTGACGAAGATGAGATGTCGATCACAGCATCGGAGGGCGATCTTTTGGCATCCGACCCCGACGATTCCTCGGTGCTTCCTCCCCCGGGGGGTCGAGCCCAGGAAGAAGCAGACGTTGAGATGTCAACCATGCTTTTCCGGGCCGCCGCGAGCATTGGGCTGCAGTGCACAGCACCGCCTTTACCCCAGCCTTTACCTGGATCTGCGTGTTCTGAACAGACACCTACACAAGCTGCCTTTCAGGATGGTCACGCAGAAGCGCATCCTGGCGTCCGTCAGGCGTCAGGACTGGTTCATGGCAATCGACCTGAAGGACGCGTACTTTCATGTCTCGATCCTCCCTCGACACTGGCCGTTCCTGCGGTTCGCGTTCGAGGGACGGGCATATCAGTACAAGGTCCTCCCCTTCGGTCTGTCCCTGTCTCCACGAGTCTTTACGAAGGTCGTGGAGGTCGCCCTCCTTCCCCTCAGGGAAGAAGGTGTGCGGGTACTGAACTATTTCGACGACTGGCTCATCTCGGCTCACTCGCGAGATTTGTTGTGTACACACAGGGACCTGGTGCTCCGGCACCTAGATCAGTTGGGGCTACAGGTCAACTGGGAAAAGAGCAAGCTCTCCCCCGCGCAGAGCATCTCCTTTCTCGGTATGGAACTCGACTCCGTCTCCATGACAGCGCGACTGACTACAGAGCGCGCCCGGTCAGTGTTACACTGCCTGAAGTGTAACAATTTCAGAGGCTCCTGGGGCACATGGCATCCTCGGCGGGGGTGGTCCCCCTCGGGTTGATGCACATGCGACCGCTCCAACACTGGCTACAGAGTCGAGTTCCTTGGAGAGCGTGGCACACCGGCAGCAGGCGTATGGTCATCACGCCTTTCTGCCGGTGCACCCTGACCCCTTGGTCGTCTATGGCCTTCCTACGGGAGGGGTCCCCCTAGGGCAAGTATCAATTCAATTCAATTCAATTTTATTTATATAGCGCTTTTCACAATGTGCATTGTTCCAAAGCAGCTTTACAGGAGCAAATAAGAAAAACACAGAAAGGTAAAACACAGCACAGTGCATGGTGTTTATAGACCAAGCAAGATCATTATAATAAATAATATCTAATAAATAAATAAATAAATAAATAAATAAATGCAGTCTCCCGGTGAGCAAGCCAACACTGCACTGCTCTGCTGTGGCGAGGAACCCAAACTCCAATGCTGAATAATGGAGAAAAAAAAACCTCGGGAGAAACCAGGCTCAGCCGGGAGGGCCAGATCTCCTCTGACGTGTCATGGCTGCACTCAGTGACCCCGACCAAAGCCACCGAGCAACGTCCACGAAGAACAGGGAGAGCCCACGAGCCGCGACCCAGGAAGCCCCACCCGCCGAAACCGTGCAGGTCCAACCCGGTCCCATTCCGCGATCAACAACAGACAACAGAGGAACAACCAGGGAAAAGTAGTAATGGCATAATTAACTTTATTCCTCTGTTGTCCGACATCGACCACAAAACAAGACCAACCAGACCAGACCCACACAGTCCCAACAAATGAAACGCCCCGAACCACAACCAACAAGCCCCCCCACTCCCTACAACACCCACCCAGCTACCTCCAATCAAAGTCACTGAGTGCAGCCATAACTTCAAACTGCTGTCGTGTGATGTAAGTTTAGCATTAAATACCAAGTATTGTAAATTTAGCATTTATGTGACAGGTAGTCCGTCTTTGCTCTCGGCTGGGGATGGAATTGTCTGAGCTGGGCCGGCCAGATGGTCGCCTTTTTCTTGGGTGGTGATGGAATTGCCTTGGATGGAGCGGGATGGTCAGTCAGTCCGCAGGCTCTCGCAGGAGGATGGCACGGGATTTTCCGATGTAGCTGGCGTAATCTCTAGTTGTGGATGGGCATATGACGTTCATCTGGGCCTGGCGGAATCTCTCCCTACCTCGGGATGGGCATCCCGAGGCGAGGGCAGAAACAGAAAGAGAATAATTAGCGTAGCTGCTGTTCATTAGCTATGTATTAGTGAATGCTTGGCTGAAAAGATGTGTCTTTAATCTAGATTTAAATTGGGAGAGTGTGTCTGACCCTCGAATAGTATCGGGGAGGCTATTCCAGAGTTTAGGTGCTACGTATGAGAAAGCTCTACCCCCTTTGGTGGATTTAGTTATTCTAGGTGTTATCAAAAGTCTGGAGTTTTGAGATCTTAGAGAGCGTGATGGGTTGTAGTGTGGTAGAAGCTCTGTTATGTAGGTAGGGGCTAAACCGTTTAAGGCTTTATAAGTAATTAAAAGAACTTTAAAGTCAATACGATACTTAATGGGTAACCAGTGAAGGGTTGATAACATTGGGGTTATGTGATCGTATTTTCTGGACCTGGTTAGAACTCTGGCAGCTGCATTCTGAACTAACTGTAGTTTGTTTATTGATGCTGCAGGACAACCACTAAGCAGTGCATTACAGTAGTCAAGTCTTGAGGTCACAAATGCATGAATAAGCTTCTCTGCATCAGCCACACATAAAATATTTCGCAATTTGGCAACATTTCTAAGGTGGAAGAAGGCTGTTTTTGTGACATTTGAGATGTGATTTTTAAATGACAGGTTGCTGTCTAATATAACGCCAAGGTCTTTAACTGTATTTGTTGGAGTAACAGTGCAGCCTTCAATTTGCAGGTCATAATCCGAAATATTCTGCTCACGTGTCTTTGGTCCGATAAGTAATATTTCTGTTTTATTAGAATTTAAAAGAAGGAAATTACAAGTCATCCAATGCTTTATATCGTCGATGCACTCTGCCAATTTGGATAGTTGGAAGGAATCATCTGGTCTTGATGAGATATATAGCTGAGTATCATCTGCATAACAGTGGAAGCTAATTCCATGTTTTCTAATAATGTTTCCAAGGGGCAGCATGTATATGGAGAATAGCAAGGGTCCTAAAACCGATCCCTGAGGTAATCCATAATTTACTTGCGTTAGATTTGATGATTCCCCATTTAAATGGACAAATTGATGTCTGTCTGATAAGTAAGATCTGAACCATTGTAGTGCCTGTCCCTGAATACCGGTATAATTGTGTAAGCGATCTAGAAGTATTTTATGGTCTACAGTATCGAACGCAGCACTAAGGTCGAGCAGGACTAGGAGTGAGATGTTACCTTTATCTGATGCTATAAGCAGGTCGTTTGTAATTTTAACGAGCGCAGTTTCAGTACTATGATGCGGTCTAAAGCCTGACTGGAATTTTTCGTGTATGTCATTATTTTGTAAGAAAGAGCACAACTGAGTGGACACTACTTTTTCTAGTATTTTAGACAGGTAAGGGAGATTTGAAATCGGTCTATAGTTTCCTAGTTCATTGGGGTCTAAGTTTGGTTTCTTGATAAGAGGCTTAATGACGGCCAGTTTAAAGGCTCCTGGGACATGGCCTAGATTAATTGACGAGTTGATAATGTTATAAATGGGCTCAATTGCAACGGGTAATAACTCTTTTAATAATTTAGTTGGTATGGGGTCTAATAAGCAAGTTGTAGGTTTAGATGTTGCAATAAGTTTAATTAAATCTTCCTGTTTTATAGGTGAAAAACACTGTAGCCTTTCTTTTGGGGCGATGGTTGGTACTAATTTATAGGACAGACTTGGAGGTTGAGTTTTTACTATTTTGTCTCGTATGTTTTCGATTTTCTCTGTAAAAAAATTCATGAAATCATTGCTACCAAGGTGCGGCGGAATACCCAGGTCAGGTGAAGTCTGTTTATTTGTTAGTTTAGCAACTGTACTAAATAAAAACCTTGGATTGTTTTTGTTAGTTTCTATGAGGTTACGGAGGTGCTCAGCCTTTGCTGCTTTTAGTGCCTTTTTATAACAGTTTGCACTCTCTTTCCACGCAATTTTAAAGACCTCTAATTGGGTTTGTTTCCATTTGCGCTCCAGTTTACGTGTTTCTCTTTTAAGGGCGCGAGTGGTGCTATTGTACCATGGTGCTGCGTTTTTCTCATTAATCTTTTTTGACTTCATAGGTGCGACAGCTTCTAATGTATTAGAGAAAATAGTGCCCAATTTGCTGGTCATGTCATCGAGCGATTCTATATTTATTGGTATGGTTATTAAAGGAGTCAGATCTGGCAAGCTCTTTGTGAAACTATCTTTAGTAGTCGAGGTAATTGTTCTACCCTGTCGATAACGAGTTAAACGGCTGATTTCTGCAGTGCGCAGTGTACATGTTATAAGATAGTGATCAGTGACATCGTCGCTTTGAGGTATCAAGACACGTCGTGGTAATGACGGATGCCTCCCTTCAGGGCTGGGGTGCTGTGTGCAATGGGCACGCAGTGTCGGGGCGGTGGACGGGCCCCCGCCTGGGTTGGCATATCAACTGCCTAGAGTTGTGGGCTGTGCTACTTGCACTGAAGAGGTTCCAACCCTTCGTGCAGGGCAGGCACGTGCTGGTCCGGTCGGACAGCACAGCTGCCGTGGCGTATATCAACCACCAGGGTGGCCTTCGTTCACGGCAGCTAACACGACTCGCCCGACGCCTCCTCCTGTGGAGTCAGCAGGTGATCAGCTCCCTGCGAGCCGTACACATCCCCGGCGACCTGAACCAGACAGCAGACCGGCTCTCTCGTCAGTGGTCACCCCGCGGAGAGTGGCGACTCCACCCTCACTCGGTTCAGCTCATATGGGAGCAGTTTGGCCAGGCGCAGGTGGACCTGTTTGCCTGTTTGGTGGTAGAGACCCTCACACAGGCTAGGGCCCCGGCCACTAGGAGACTGTATGCCTTCAAGTGGCGCATCTTCTCGTCCTGGTGCTCTTCTCACGGAGAAGACCCACAGAGATGCTCGATCAGGTACGTACTGTCCTTTCTCCAGGAGAGACTTGAGAAGAACCTCTCCCCTTCCACACTGAATGTGTATGTTGCCTCTATAGCCGCACATCACGATCCAGTTGCTGGTAAGTCTCTAGGACAGCACGACCTGGTCACCAGGTTCCTGAGGGGTGCGAGACGGTTGAATCCGCCCGCGCCCCGTACCCTCTTGGGACCTCGGAGTGGTCCTGGAGGGCCTCCAGAGGCCCCCCTTCAAGCCTCTAGGAGAGGCCGATCTTTCTCGCCTGTCGATAAAGACGGCCCTCCTGGTAGCGGTCGCCTCCTTCAAGAGGGTAGGGGACCTACAAGCATTCTTGGTGTCCTCGGGTTGCCTAGAATTCGGGCCTGGAGACTCTCACGTTATCCTGAGACCACGGCCCAGCTACGTGCCCAAAGTTCCCACCACTCCCCACCAGGGAGGAAGACCCAACCCCATCCTTGTTGTGTCCAGTACGCGCACTGCGCCTCTACTTGGACCGCACGCAGAGCTTCAGAAGCTCTGAGTAGCTCTTTGTCTGTTTTGGAGGTCAGCAGAAGGGGAGAGCTGTCTCCAAACAGAGACTGGCGCACTGGATCGTGGATGCCATATCCTTGGCATACCGGTCGCAAGATCGCCCCTGCCCCTTAGGAGTTAAGGCGCATTCCACTCGGGGTGTTGCCTCCTCGTGGGCACTGGCTCAGGGTGCCTCTCTGGCAGACATCTGCAGAGCTGCGGGTTGGGCTACGCCCAATACCTTCGCGAGGTTCTACAATCTCCGCGTTGAACCGGTGTCAGCCCGCGTCCTGCAGGGCAACAGGTAGGACCGGCAACCGTTTGGGCGTACGCCGGTGGAAGCCCTTCCGGGGCTTCCGGGGCTCCGGGGGGAGCAGTGGCGACCCCGCCTCACTTCTTTCCCCTCGGGTAAAGAATAGGCATTCCATCCATCACTAAGCACCTGGACCTAGTGCTCCAGACGTGGTAACCCCCCCCACCTCCGTGGGCTGTTCCGTCTGATGTATCCTCATGAATGGTTCCCACCTTGGCAACCCATGACCTCCCCAGGTGGACTCCCACCTTGCGGTTAACTCCTGCAGTGCGCACATTCTTCCCATGAGTTCTCCCCTGATGGTGAGACCATGGGGTGTCTCCAATAATTCCTCCCTACGGTAGGTAGTGGCCTCTGCAGTGTTTTTCCCCCGGGGGGAATAATGCTTACCCAGTGGCCCGTACGGTGCCAGGCGGCTTCTCGCCATTTAGAGAACTAAGCCTCCGCCGGTGACGGCCGGTTATAGGGGCTTCCCCAACTTTGTGTAAAGCTCTGGGTCCCCTTTCCTCTCCACTGGAGGGTCATAATTTCGCGTAGCGTGTTCGTCTGACTCGCCCAGGCCAGTCAACGTCGCTCCGCAGAGATTGTGACGCGGCTCAGTGCTGTGGCGTTTTCCATAGGAACCCCATTCTGTCGGTTCGAGACAACGTCGAGAGACCGACAGAAAGGGAACGTCTTGGTCACGGATGTAACCTCGGTTCCCTGATGGAGGGAACGAGACATTGTGTCCCTCATGCCACAACACTGGTCGCCCACCCCAGCGGTCGGGGGAGGATGCTTTAGGCTCCTCAGACCAACAGGTGAATGAATGAGCACGGCTTCCCTCTTATACCCGGACATCCGGGGAGGAGCCCGGCATGCAAATTTCATTCGCCAATTTTCATTGGCCTTTTCTAAATACTCAGAAGATGATAGGTTCTCAAGACAAACCCCATTCTGTCGGTTCGACACAACGTCTCGTTCCCTCCATCAGGGAACTGAGGTTACATCCGTAACCAAGACGTTATATGCATTCCTTCAGATACTGTCTATAGGCTAAACCATTAATTCTGGCACAATTGCTAAAAACCATGTGACTAAAAACATGCAAGATTTAAAGGTCTCCTCAGACGAGCACTTTCAACAAGTTGGTATGATTTATTAGGGTCTTCATGGAATGTCTGGAACATATTTTGCTTAAAAACACTCAATGGCTGTGTAAACAAAACCCTTCTTGCCTCATCAAAAACAGCTATGCTCACAGCAACCCATTTTGGTGCATGTCTCTTTAACTGATAATGAGTTACAGCAAACCCCACCCCCCTTCTGTCCGGCGTGTCAACACACACGTGTAGTGGCAATGGTTTAGTTAAATGATATTTCCTGAATTCCTCTGTGGTTAGTTTCGTCTTAAACGTCTCAAATCATTCGTCCGGAGACAAAAAATCAGTCACAGCAAACAACTAATGCGCTCACGTTGTGCGTGTATGCTTACCTAAAATCCACGGAATTACATGGATTTTAGCGCTTGTCATTGACAAGTTATAACGTTACACACACAACGTGAGAGCTAGTTTGCTGTGACAGATTTTTCAGCCTAAACACGAATGATTTGAGACGTTTAAAACGAAACTAATCCCAGTGTTCGCCCCTGTTCATTAGCAAAACAAATAGCTTGCCGCAGCTAAACATATTAACGCACATAATGTATTAACATTCATACAACTAAACTCCAAATGTCCATGTGCACTTATATACAGTAAGTTTAACACTGGCTTTGAATGTTCTATTTAGCCCGTGACTGACTTAGCTCCCTTCGCTATCATATGCTAACGTTATCCTCCTATATATATGGTACATGTATGTCAATTCAGACTGTTGATAAATATTACTTACATCGATCCCTCTTGAGGAACAACTTTGAAGCTAATCCTGCTTGTACTGTCCCAGGTTGATAAAGCACTCCGGTTTGAAGTGATTCGCGCAAACAAGCAGGTTTTTACTTATGGTTTCTGATGGATTTCCACTAAAAACAAAATAAATCCACTCCTGTCTCTTCCTAGGTTTGGACTCTGTGCAGCGACTACATTGCATGTTGTCCACAAACTTTAGCCATGGTGACACGTACACCGCTGTCGCTTGTGAAAACAATGGTGGAGCGCGGTGGGTGGATTAAGGATGTGAACGTCACAATCGGAGCGAAATCTGAACGGCTCGATTTCTCACATGCTTGCAGGGAAAGGCACACCAAAACAAACTTACTGGGTTCTTATTTTTCACACTTTCTGGGTTGCTAGATGCACATATAATCGGGGACCCGATTATAGCACTTAAACACAGAAAAACTGAGGTTTTCATCTGATGTCTCATTCAACAACGACTCGTGACCAGAAGATTGCCGGTTCGATTCCCAGGTCGGGCGGGTAATGACTGAGGTGCCCTTGAGCAAGGCACCAACCCCTACTTGCTCCCCGGGTGCTGCAGTGAAAGCTGCCCACTGCTCCGGGTGTATGCACTCTCTGGATGGGGTTAAATGCAGGGGTCACATTTCGGGTATGGGTCATCAAATCTGACTAATAGGTCACTTTCACTTCACTTTTTTAAAATAATAAAAATAATTAATTAATCATTTAATTTTTTTATAAAAAATATATATTACATTACATTATTTATTATGTATTGTTTTATTATATTTACTGTATTATATTTCATTTACTTTAATTGAAGGAATTATTTTTATTTTTGCAAACTAAGTCACAAGTGTGCTTGCGTGTACAATATACTCCTGTTTATTGTGCTTTTTTTAAATATTTTGTGGTGTTCAAGCTGATGTTCACTTCTAAAATGAGAGCCATCACTTATAAACACTGCCCAACTCTTCACATCTGTTCTTATTCTCCTTTGTTCAGATTACTACCGACTGATGCTGAATTTTGCATTTAACCTAAAGCAAAACTCACTAGCGCTCTCTCTCTCAAAAACTTCACATCCTGCCTTTCTTTCATCTCTCTCTCTCTTTCTCTCTCTCTCTCTCTCTCTCTCTCTCCTTGAGTTCGTCTCATCATGATGTGCTGTCAATTACTCTCTGATTAGGAGTAACCTGTATGCTCTGATGACTTGCCTGTCTTTTGATGAATAATAAGCAGGTGTGATTAATAATTCATCAGTGTCACACAGGCGATTAATGACTGATGATCTTCTGATTCACAGTGATGACATCCAGACCCGGTGAGAGACCTGACCCGCAGCCAAACCAGAATGCTTTCCTCCTCTAACGCGTTGGGAATTGTTTGAGGCAAACCGCTCCGGACATGCTAAAAAGAAAAGCGTGTTCGAGATTTAACTCTCGCTGAAGCTCCGTAATTGGTTTTCTGATATAAACACGAACCAGAAATTGACCCTGTTTACTAAAATTCACGAGGACGCCCAGCCTTGAAAATAAATCGACTGTGGACTAAGCAGCGTAAGCATTCTGCTATGAGGGACGTGTATGGAAAGCCGAATTAGCTTAAATTGTCCCCAGCGTTACTCGTCGAAATTGCATTTTTACTAGTAAGAATTAAATTAGAGAGCTCTATGATTAAATTTTTACTAAGAACAATTACATCTACAGAGCTCTCCCAGCTAACACGTTTCGACAACGTCGCCAGTTCGTCTTCATTTGGTCACTGTGACATTACTTTCTGACCACATTCTGAGGACATCTTGGCAACGTTCCATTTCTTATAATTTTTGCTTATGTTCCAGAAACGTCCTAGCCACGCCCTCAAATAACGTTGTGAATTAATCCTATGGATAAAGTTGTAGCGACGTGATGTACTGGTCCTCAGATAACAGGGACACTGGTCATTTGATTAATGAATCTGGTCATTTTTGCTAACGTACCAGAAACGTCCTAGCCACGTCCTCAAATAACGTCATGAATTAATCCCACGGAGAACGTTGTAGCGACATGATGTACTGGTCTCCAGATAACCTGGAACACTGGTCATTTTTGCTTACGTTCCAGAAACGTCTGAGCCACGTCCTCAAATAACGTCGTGAATTGATCCCGTTGAGAACGTTGTAGCGACGTCATGTACTCGTCTTCAGATGACCTGGACACTGGTCATTTGATAAATGAATCTGGTCATTTCTGTTTATTATGTTATTGTATGGAAATTTATGATCAGAGTAAAATCTGTTATAATGTCAAGACGAATGCTATTAATGTGGAGTTTAATTCGATACCACAATTACAACTATTTATTTTGTGCGTGCGCGTCTATGGCACGCACGCGCCTTCTTTGTTCTGCAAAGATCTGCGCGCTCTCATCATTTAAACGTTAACGGTCATTTCTTTTTACCTCACAGCTTCATTTTACTTTAGCGGTTTATTAATATTCTTTCTTTACTTTATAGCTTACAGATGTGAGAGTAAACACATATTTTAGTGATTTCCGATCGATTTTTGCGCATTTAAATGAACGGACCCTTTTGTTTGTGAGTGTGACTAAAGAAGCTTTTGAAGCTTTTTCGTTTCTAAAAACGGACAACGTGCTAAACTTATGTGGTAAGACAAGAATATAATGTTAAGCCTAAACATGTGTTTATTCATCTCTGTCAATAAATATCTGCTTTAAATCCTCTACATTGTGTTGAAGTCTTTGATTATTTATGTCATGTAGGCTATACAGTATAAATAAAATATCTGATTGTGATGTGTTGAGTTAATCGTTATACTGTGCTTTATACATATTTGAATAGAGAATTACTCCAATTATGCAGAACATTTAATCTTTAACGCACAGATTAAATCACAAATTAATTTAATAATCCATTTGAGGGATGATAATTGTTTAAATTAAATTAAATAAAAAGATTTTAACAACATGACTGTTTGGTCGTTAGAACGTGCTCATCACATCCCAGAAACGTTAATTGGTACGTCGCTGCGACGAATATACGGTACGTTCCAGCTATGTCTTCAGGAGGTAATCACCATGTCCCAACAACGTCCAATGTTACGTCGTCAGAACGAATATGGGAATCACAAAGTTATGTCGCTGGAACATTATTATGGTACGTCGTGACAACGAATATGGTACGTCGTGACAATGAATATGGTCCGGTCCAGGTACGTCGTCACAACGTAACTCTCTAAATTTAATTTTAACTACCAATAATTCTGATTAGAGAGCTCTCTAAATGAATTTTTACTAGTAAGAATTCCAGTTACAGAGCTCTCTAATTCGATTCTTACTAGTAACAATTACAATTATAGAGCTCTCTATTCTAATTGTTACTAGTAAGAATTAAATTAGAGAGCTCTTCAATTTAGTTTTTACTAGTAAAAAAAAGACATTAAGGATATGTGTAATTTGTCATGAACGGTGGGTGGTGAGAGACACGAAGACAAGGACAGAGGACCCAAGTGCAGACAGCGGGTAAGGGGTTAACACAAATTTGAATAAATAATAAGCAACAAAACAACGACCCACGTGGGGGTAAAGTAACAAACATGGAAACAGGAACAAGACTAACTAAACTAACAGGACTAGACTAAAACACATCACAACTACAAAATAAACTAAACTAACTCAAAGACAGGAACTCACCACATTACACAAACACGACACAGTACAATGAACCAGCACGAGACAGAAGACACAAGGGCATTATAAAGGGGATAAATCAAGAGGGGACAGGTGCAGGACATGAACTAACTAACAAACAATAACGAGACGAAAGGGCGGGAACAGAGACGCCACACCGGAGAGTGGAAGACCATCAGGGACAAAACGTCACTCTCCACATAAAACAAGAGGTTCTATCATGGTTCTGCCACTAGGTCAAGAGAAGCAAGACAAGGTGGAGCAGAACCATGACAGTAATTACAGAGCTCTGTAATTCAATTCTCAGTAGTAATAATACAATTACTGAGCTCTCTAATTGTAATTGTTACTAGTAATAATTGAATTGCAGAGCTCTCTAATCGAATTATAGAGCTCTCAAATTCAATTCTTACTAGTAAGAAGTTCAAGCACACACTACCGCACCTCAACCTTTTAATTCAGTTCTATCAGATTCTTCCATAATTCAACACAAACACGCCGGATTCAAAAAACTGTTCTTAAGAGAAAATATAAGAACTTTCTTCAGATAAATTACAGAAAGTTCTTAAGAATATTCTTAAATGAAATCTGCAATCTTCATTTTTTCAAAGAATAAACGAGCAGTCTTTGTCAATGATTATACTACAAGAGTAATTTGTCCATTTGTTAAAATTTATTTCCAAATTTACCATGGTTTTACTACAGTTAAAACTGAAAAACCATGGTTACTTTAGTAAAACCATGGTTTTGCCCTGAGTAATCAATGCACTAAAAAACCATGGTTACTACACTTGTACCACCAAAAAACGTCTTGGTTACGGATGTAACCTCGGTTCCCTGATGGAGGGAACAAGACGTTGTGTCGAACCGACAGAATGGGGTTTGTCTTGAGAACCTATCATCTTCTGAGTATTTAGAAAAGGCCAATGAAAATTGGCGAAATAAATTTGCATGCCGGGCTCCTCCCCGGATGTCCGGGTATAAGAGGGAAGCCGGCGTGCTCATTCATTCACCTTTGGTCTGAGGAGCCTAAAGCATCCTCCCCCGACCGCTGGGGTGGGCGGCCAGTGTTGTGGCATGAGGGACACAACGTCTCGTTCCCTCCATCAGGGAACCGAGGTTACATCCGTAACCAAGACGTTCCCTTTCTGTCGGTCTCTCGACGTTGTGTCGAACCGACAGAATGGGGTTCCTATGGAAAACGCCACAGCACTGAGCCGCGTCACAATCTCTGCGGAGCGACGTTGACTGGCCTGGGCGAGTCAGACGAACACGCTAGCGCGAAATTATGACCTTCCAGTGGAGAGGAAGGGGGACCCAGAGCTTTCCACAAAAAGTTGGGAAGCCCCCTAACGCCGGCCGTCACGGGCGGAGGCCTAATTCTCTAAATGGCGAGAAGCCGCCCGGCACCGTACGGGCCACTGGGTAAGCATTATTCCCCCTGGGGGAAAAACGCTGCAGAGGCCACTACCTACCGTAGGGAGGAATTAGTGGAGACACCACATGGTCTCACCATCAGGGGAGAACTCATGGGAGGAATGTGCGGACTGCAGGAGTTAACCGCAAGGTGGGAGTCCACCTGGGGAGGTCATGGGTTGCCAAGGTGGGAACCATTCATGAGGATACATCAGACGGAACAGCCCACGGAGGGGGGGTTACCACGTCTGGAGCACTAGGTCCGGTTAGAGCTATGTGGGAGATAACTCAACTGTTCCCCGGCCTAAGGGGGCAGGGCTGCTCTGCCCAGCCTGTCCCCTGGAAGGGTGCTTAGTGATGGATGGAATGCCTGTTCTTTACCCGAGGGGAAAGAAGTGAGGCGGGATCGCCACTGCTCCCCCCGGAGGGGGAAGGGCTTCCGCAGGCGTACGCCCTACCGGCTGCCGGTCCCACACCTTGCCAGGATGCGGGCTGACACCGGTTCCGCGCGTAGGTATTAGAACCTCACGGAGTTGTTGGGCATAGCCCAACCCGCAGCTCTGCAGATGTCTGCCAGAGAGGCGCCCTGAGCCAGTGCCCATGAGGGGTGTGCCTCACTCCCAACGGGCAGGGGCGAATAGAGATCGGTATGCCCTAACGAGGGCATCCACGATCCAGTGCGCCAGCCTCTGTTTGGAGACAGCCCTCCCTTCTGCTGACCTCCGAAACAGACAAAGAGCTGCTCAGAGCTTCTGGGCTCTGCGTGCGGTCCAAGTAGAGGCGCCGTGCACGTACTGGACACAACACGGATAGGTTGGGTCTTCCTCCCCGGTGGGGAGCGCCTGCAGGTTCACCACCTGGTCTCTCGGGAGAGTGGTGGGAACCTTGGGCACGTAGCCGGGGCGGGGTCTCAAGATAACGTGAGAATCCCGGCCCCGAGTTCTAGGCAATCTGTGGACACGGAGGGTGCTTGCAGATCCCCTACCCTCTTGGAGGTGAACGCCATGCGGAAAGCCATCTTTATCAAGACTGAGAAAGAGCGGCAACCCCGAGAGGCTCGAAGGGGGCAGGGCCTCTTGAGGCCCGCCACCTAGGTCGCAAGAGGGTACGGAGCGCGGATAAGTTGGTCACCCTCTCGCGCCCCTTAGGAACCTAATGACCAGGTTCGTGCTGTCCCAGAGGCTACCCAGCACTTGGGTCATGATGAGCGGCCGTAGCGGCTACATACATTCCCAGTGTGGAGGGGGAGAGGTTACTCCTCAGTCTCTCTTGAGGACGGGACAGCTCGTACCCGAAGCTCGTATCTCGCCGAGAAGAGTACCAGGACGAGAAGAGGCGCCACCTATGGGCGTATAGCCGCCCAGTGGCTAAAACCCTAGCCTGAGTGACGTCCCAACCAGACCGGGGGTGGGTCACTCAGGATCTCCTCGTCCCGTCCAGACATGGAGACCAGGTTCTGCCTGGGATGCCATAACGTGCCCCTTCCCCTGGAGAAGCGGCCAGGGGGGAGTTGTTTTCAGAGCCTTAGCTCCGAGAATAAAGTCCTGGTTAGGCCAAAAGTGGCGTAACTAGTACCACTTGATGCTCCTCTTCCCTGTCCTTGCACAGGACCTGTGCAACGAGGCTAACTGGGGGGAAGCGTACTTCCGCTTGTCCCGCGGCCAGCTGTGCGCAAGGGCATCCGTGCCAAGGGTTGCCTCGGACAGGGAGTACCAAAGCGGACAATGGGTGGAGTCCGGGGAGGCAACAGGACCACCTGTGCCTGGCCGAACCTCTCCCAAATGAGTCGGCTGCGTGGGGATGGAGTCGCCACTCTCCACGAGGCGTCGACTGACGAGAGAGCGCATCGGCTGTCTGGTTCAGGACGCCTGGGATGTGTGTGGCTCGCAGGGAACTGATCACCTGCTGACTCCAGAGGAGGAGGCGCCGGGCGAGTCATGTTAGCTGCCGTGAGCGAATCCAATGATATACGCCACAGCAGCTGTGCTGTCTGACCGGACCAGCACGTGCTTGCCCTGCACGAGAGGTAGTAGCCTCCTCAATGCAAGTAGCACAACCAACAACTCTAGGCAGTTGAAATGCCAATGCAGGCGGGGGCCCTTCCACCGCCCCGACACTGCTTGCCCGTTGCACATGGCACCCCAACCCCACCCTAACTCCCTAACACCCTAACCCCCTGGTCTCCATGACCTTCTTGGGGCTGGGGTGCAGTGTGCAACGGGCATGCATTGTCGGGGCTTTGGACGGGCCCCCGCCTGCGCTGGCATATCAATTGCCTAGAGTTGTGGACCGTGCTACTCGCACTGAAGAGGCTACAACCTCTCGTGCAGGGCTAGCATGTGCTGGTCTGTTCGGACAGCACTACGGCAGTAGCGTATATCAATCGTCAGGGTGGCGTTCGCTCACTGCAGTTAACACGACTCGCCCGACGTCTCCTCCGGTGGAGTCAGCATGTGACCCGCTCCCTGCGTGCCATGTATATCCCAGGCGACCTGAACCAGACAGCCGACGTGCTCTCTCGTCAGTCGACGCCTCGCGGAGAGTGGCGACTCCACCCCCGCGCAGTTCAGCTCATTTGGGTGCAGTTTGGGCAGGCCCAGGTAGACCTGTTCGCCTCCCTCGAAACCACCCATTGCCCGCTTTGGTACTCTCTGACCGAGGGACCCCTCGGCACGGATGCCCTAGCGCACAGCTGAAGTACGCCTTCCCCCCAGTGAGCCTCATTGCACAGACCCTGTGCAAGGTCAGGGAAGGGGAGCAGCAAGTGTTACTCGTTGCGCCACACTGGTCCAACCGGACTTGTTTCTCGGAGCTAATGCTCTTGACGACAGCTCCCCCCTGGCCGATTCCCCTGACGAAGGACCTGCTTTCCCAGGGGAAGGGCACGTTATGGCATTCCAGGCCAGACCTCTGGAACCTCCATGTCTGGCCCCTGGACGGGACGAGGAGATCCTGAGTGGTCTTCCCCCAGCGGTGGAAGAGACCATTTGGCATGCAAGGGCACCAGCCACTAGGCGACTGTACGCCTACACGTGGCGCCTCTTTTCGACCTGGTGTGCTTCCCGTGGAGAAGACCCACGGAGTTGTGCGATCGGGTCCGTGCTGTCCTTCCTACAAGAGAGACTCGAGACTAACCTCTCCCCTTCCACACTGAAAGTGTATGCAGCCGCCATTGCCGCTCATCACAACTTAGTTGCTGGGAAGTCTCTAGGACAGCACGACCTGGTCATTAGGTTCCTAAGAGGCGCTAGGAGGTGGAATCCGCCTCGTCTGCTCTCAATACCCTCTTGGGACCTGGATGTGGCCCTGACAGGTCTCACCAGGCCCCCCTTCGAGCCCCTAGGGGATGCCTCTCTTCCTCATCTCACGATGAAGACGGTTCTCCTTATGGCGCTCGCCTCCATCAAGAGTGTAGGGGACCTACAGGCATTCTCCGTGTCCCCTGACTGCCTAGAAATCGGACCCAGGGATTCTCACATTATCCTGAGACCTCGGCCCGGCTACGTGCCCAAGGTTCCCACCGCTCCTTTTCGGGATCAGGTGGTGAACTTACAGGCGCTCCCCACTGGGGAGGAAGACCCAACCCCGTCCGTGTTGTGTCCAGTACGCGCGCTGCACCTTTACTTAGACCGCACACAGAGCTTCAGGAGCTCGGATCAGCTCTTTGTCTGTTTCGGAGGTCAGCAGAAGGGGAGAGCTGTCTCCAAGCAGAGGTTGGCGCACTGGATTGTGGACGCTGTCAAGGCAGCCTACCAATCCCTAAATCGCCCGTGCCCTCTAGCAGTGAGGGCCCACTCCACCCGGGGTGTAGCCTCCTCTTGGGCACTGGCACGCGGCGCCTCTCTCACAGACATTTGCAGAGCTGCGGGTTGGGCTACACCCAACACCTTCGCGAGGTTCTACAACCTCCGCGTCCTGCATGGCAACAGGTAAGACCGGCAACTGGTAGGGTGTACGCCTATATTGGTTCTTTTCCCTCTCTCTCGAGTGGGTTAGTATACCGATCCAGCCTCCCTTCTTTCCCCACTGGGCGAAGAACAGGCACTCCATCCATCACTAAGAAAGCACCTTCTGTGGCGGGCTGGGCAGAGCAGCCCTGCCCCTTAGGCCGGGTATCAGCGGAATTATTCGCAACATAGCTCTAACCGGACCTAGTGCTACCAGACATTGCAACCCCCCAGTAGGGCGGTTCCGTCTGATGTATCCTCATGCTGGTTCCCACCTTGGTAACCCATGACCTCCCTAGGTGGACCTCCACCTCGCGGTTTACTTCTTCAGCCGCACTTTTTTCCCATGAGTTTTCCCCCATCGGTGAGACCATGTTGGTATCTCCACTAACTCCTCCCTGTGGTAGGAAGTGGTCTCTGTAGCGCATCCCCCACTTGAGAAAGTAGCGCTTACCCAGTGGCCTTACGGTTAAGGGCGGCTTCTCGCTGTTAGAGAAACAAGGCCGCCACCTGTGAGGCCGAAAGCAGGGGCCTTCACACCTTTCAAGAAAGCTCTGGGACCCCCTACCTGCCCACTGGTAGGTTACATTTTCGCAGTAGCGCTCACGGCTGACACGCCCAGGCCAGTCACCGTCGCTTCGCTAGAGATTGTGACAGGGCACAGTTTTATGGCGTTTTCCATAGGAACCCCATCTGTCGGTTCGACACAACGTCGAGAGACCGACAGAAAGGGAACGTCTCGGTTACGGTTGTAACCTCGGTTCCCTGATGGAGGGAACGAGACGTTGTGTCCTCCTTGCCACAACACGTGCTGTCCACTGCAGCAGTCGTGAGAGGTCTCAGGCTCCTCAGAACAAAGGTGAATGAATGAAGCACGCCGTCTCCCTTTTATACCCGGATTTCCGGGGCGGAGTCCGGCATGCAAATTTCATTCGCCAATTTTCATTGGCCTTTTCTAAGTAGTCGGAAGCGTTTGTTTCTCAGGGACGAACCCCATCTGTCGGTTCGACACAATGTCTCGTTCCCTCCATCAGGGAACCGAGGTTACAACCTTAACCGAGACGTTAATTTTCGTAAGGGTTGTGTAACAAGCACCTCACGACTCACGTTATTATGTAAGCCTGTAATGTGTTACAGTAAACGACATTAACGAGTATTATAAGTATACTTCTTTAGCATATATATTATGACATCGTCATATTTGTGTGTATGTAAACATTTTGCAATGTATGTAAAAGCACTGTGGATTATCTAATAATGAAGGATAAATATTGGAAAAGTTACTGATCAACATCAGTAACTGATCAACAATATATCAATATAAAATAATTCACAATTGGCAAGGAAACACCACCAAATAAATGTAAAAAAAACCTCTAACCTTTTAAGATTTAAGACAGCCTGTCAGGTCCCGGGTCTGATCTCCTGTTTGTTTTGTCCTGTCTTTTACATGTTAGTATTTGTCTAGCACACGGAGGAGAGTTTGACAGCTCTCCATGTGCTGGGTGTTTGTGTGTAGACCTCGTTATCCTCATCACGACGCACCTGTTCTCACTCACGCTAATTTCATCACACCGGTTTCCACTCCCGCTATCTATTCTCTCCCTATTTAATCTCCTGCATTCTCTCGTTCCTTGTCAGTCCGTTAGTTTACTAACCCCTTGACGTCCAGTTTTGTAGAGTCTAGTCTTGTTACTAAACCTAGTCTTGTCTTGCTGCTAATTATTTCTTGTTCGTGCAGGCTCCAGAGCTCTTTGCACCCTGCCTGGTGTCCCTCTGTTTCCCCAGATCGGTGCGGGTTTAGCGAGTTCGGTTCTCCTTCTGGTTGGCTGTGTGGAGGAGTTTCACTAGATGCCCGGTGGTTATCACCCCTCATCTCCTTGCTATAGGAACCATCGATCGTCACCTCACTGGAGGTCTCTCCCTCTCCCACGGAGGATCCGATTCTTTCTCGGGACCTATTCGGAAGGATTACCACTCACCCTCGACGTGGTCGCGAGGGTATTCTGATTCCGGGGTGGTTGCACGGAACATTTCAAGGACTCTTCCTTCGTGGTGGTTGTTTAACGCCCTCACCGCCTGGTGAGGTGAAATAAACTGTTAGGAAAAAACCACAGGAGTCAGAGCTGCTGCATCTTGAGCTGTGTATTAACTTGAGCAGCGCGCGTCCCTTACCCCCCACCAGGTGACCGCTCAGAGAAAGACAAAAGTAATCGACCCGGATCAACTGATCCAAAACACTCAGTAAATTACCCTCTGTTGTCATTGTCAACATATTAGAACTTACACAACATAACATACATGGAAAAATATTGTGTTACTTTAGTATTTACTTAATATACATAATATAATTTCTCCTCTGTTACACAACTCAACATTATGTTTTCCTTTTTTTTCTCATTCTCTTATGACCACCACACTCTTCCCTTCGAAATAAATGTCATCCCGACTGTAACAAAGTTCAATGTAGGGAAGGAAGGAGGTGGGAACCGGCATCATTCAAACAATAAACTTTAATCCAAAATAAATAAACCATAATCCAGCAAATAAAAGGCTGGCAGCCACCTCATGGTCGACTGCCGTCCACACGAACAGAAACAAACTTAACCTGTTTCCGGGCCCGGGTCCTCTCTCTCGATGGCCTGGTCGCTCGTCCTCTTATGCTCCCGAGCTCCACCGTGAGGCATGCGGGGACTGGCGGTCGCACAGCTGACACTCGTTGCCACTTACGCCGCCGGCCCCGCCTTACCCGCCCCACGGCTCTCGCCCCGCCTTCCTCGCTACACCGACATTTCTGATTAATAAACACAATTTGTTTAGAATAGTTATTGTTATTGTTTAGCTGTGTTATTTAAAACGTAACTTTTGTATGTACTACACACTCTGATAAAAGCATATACCCTAAAATGCATAGTCTTTAGGTCCCTACACTACATACTCTCAGCTTCTCAGTATGTATACAGGTAAACTGGCTGATAATGTGGTACAGGGTAAATCCACTGAGCTAAATTCTTCATAGAGTATTGTGTAGGCTGGGCTGTGTTAGTATGCTCAACACTTTAGCAGGCTGGAGTTCCTATATAATCATATGTGAATGTCTTTGGTGGCCTCCTTTCTCTCCTAGGCCATCTGGATCTCTGCTCTCCCTCACTGGTGCTTCCAGTTCGAACTTCATCATTCAATTCTCCTTGCGGTCGTTCCTCCATCACAACAACTCCCTGCTGAGGTACTTCTTCATTCTTCATTCTCCATTTGAAACTGCTGGTTCATAATCATTTGCCATCATCTCCAACTCAATTTCTTCCCTTTCCTTTTCAGGTTCGCTGGGTTGGACCACTGGTAAACTGGTGTTATCTAACTCACTGTTTTCTTCCACAGGTTTCTGAGGCTGGATCACAGGTAAGTAGTAATAACTCCCATCTTCATCTTCTTCCTCTGAAATGGTCTCATCCTGACTCTTTTGTACTGTTTTTTTCATCGATTCCTTTGTCCTTGACTCTGTCCTGAGTTCACTCTCCAATGGTAAATAATCGCAAGGCATCAGAAGATTACGATGAAGTACTCTGGGTCGTCCTCTTCCTTGTTCTGGCTTTACTTCGTAGATTGGGCCATTTTCTCCCACTTATCGCACTACGGTGTGTATGACATCTTCCCAATAACTGCGGAGCTTTCCAGTTCCTCCTCTGGGTGTCAAATTTCGAACCAGGACCCGATCTCCAGGGTACAACACAGAGCTTCTTACTTTTCCCTCATAATTCCTTTTATTTCGTTCCACCGATTTCTTTGCACTCTGCTTGGTGATTTCATATGCTTCCTGCATTTCTTCCTTCCATCTGTTCACATACTCCTTCTGATTTGTGGGTCCCGTTTCAGAAGTCAAGCCAAACAGTAGGTCAACAGGTAACCTTGGTGATCGTCCAAACAAAAGGTAAAACTGCACAAATCCGTTAACTTCACATCGTGTGGCGTTGTAGGCAAATATGAACTTGTTTAGTGACTCTTTCCAATTAGCTTTCTGCTTTTCTGTCAAAGTTTTTAGCATCTGGAGCAAGGTCCGATTAAAACGTTCAACTTTTCCTTTGCCTTGGGGGTGATACGGTGTGGTTCTTGATCCCGCAACTCCACAGTTCTTCTTTAACTGGACTAACAGCTGGTTTTCAAATTCCCCCCTTGATCGTGGTGAATTCTCTGGGGAAAACCGAACTTCATTGCATAATCATTGAACAACCGGTCAGCAACTGTTTTGGCAGACTTAGAAGTGGTGGCATACGCCTGCGCAAATCGTGTGACGTGGTCGACAATCACCAGTATATACTCATACACTCCAGGACATTTATCCCAGTGCAGAAAATCAATGGTAACAAATTCACTTATGTTTCTTAGAATCTCTCCGCCGATTTCCTCCATGCTCACATGTGCTTCTCGTGCTTCCCCCTCGACCTCATGTAATCAAGTTGTTTACATTGAGGCCACCTGATTGGTGAACAGTGCGCTTCTCACTTTGTTCTTAAAGGCAACGCTACATATTTCACATGCATTTATCACATTCACAGAAACCCACTGAAAAATGAACAATAACACATTGTTCCATCCATAACAAAAAATTTAAATGAAACATACTTGAATTTACATATTCAACCTTTTTATGTAATAATAAAGAACTTTGTTTTAATGTAACTTCCCTATTAGTAACACTCTACAGTTTATCATTTAATTATTATTTACAGTAGTTCACTAGGGTTACAGAGTCATCAAGGGAAATCATCGCTGTCCAGGAGAGGTTTAAACGCGGTACCTCCACGGATTGGATAGTTGCTTCCACACAATCAGATGGTAACTCTTCTGTACACTCTTCCATTAATGTCGCAATGTCCAACGGCATTCTGGATAGGCTGTCCACATCCACGTTTTCCTTGCCGGGTCAGTATTTGATGTTAAAATGGAAATCTGCAAGTTCTGCAACCCATCTATGTCCGGTTGCGTTTAGCTTTGCACTGGTCAAAACATAAGTAAGCGGATTGTTATCGCTGTATACCGTGAACGTAGGCGCAAAATACAGATAATCCCTAAATCTTTCGGTGACAGCCCACTTCAACGCTAGGAATTCCAACTTCCCGGAATGGAGTTGGTATTTCTTTTCTGCAGCTGTATAACTCGAAGTCGTCCATCTTGATGCTGATACAAGACAGCTCCAAGTCCTTCGTTTGAAGCATCAGTATGGAGTACTTGTTTTTTTCTTGTTTTTGCAGGCACAACTTTAATTATTTTGCTTATAGTCAATATGTCTCATGTAAAGCTGCTTTGTAACAATGAAAATTGTAAAAGCGCTTTATAAATAAAGTTGAGTTGAGTTGAGAGTACAAATGGCTGGGAGAAATCTGGAAACGCAAGTACTGGTGGCTCAACCAGGCGATCTACTAATCCCTCCAATATCTCTTGATGTTTTTCAGTCCACATAATCGACTTATGGGAAGGCACTCCTCTTTTCTGTACTTTGATCTGTCGATTTGTTTTCTCTTTACATTCGACTTTGTCTGTCTCAGCTGTCTTTAGTAGGCCATACAATGGTCCAGCAATTTTGGAGAAATCCTTGATGTACTGTCGATAATAGCTCAAGAGGCCCATGACCGCCCTCAACTGTCCCACTGTAGTAGGTCTTTTCTCTTTCAGGGCTCTTACTGCAGCAGTATCAGCCGAATCCACTTTACTCCCTTCAGCAGACACGATCCTCCCAAGGTACCGCACTTCATGCCTGAATAGTTCGCATTTGCTTGGCTTTAGTTTGATTCCATACTTTCTCAACCTTTGCAAGACCTTTTTCACATCCTCTACATGCTTCTCAAAGGATTTACTGAAAACGAGTGTGTCATCAAGGTAAGGAACGCATATATTGTCCCTTAAGTCATCCAAACACTCCTCCATGCAACGTTGAAAAGCTGACGGAGCATTCATCAGGCCGAAGGGTACTTGAAGCCACTCGTATAAACCCCATGGTGTCACAAAGGCTCTTAAAGGTCTGCTCCCTTTCGCCATAAAACCCTGATGATACGCCTTTCCTTGATCCAGAAGTGAGAACCAGGAGTTTCCACCCAGGCTGTCCATTATATCTTACACACGGGGTATGGGCTGTCGGTCGGGAAGCGTTTTTCGGTTCAACTCTCTATAATCAATACACAAACGCAAGCTACCGTCTTTTTTACGTACACATACCACAGGTGAGGCATATGGTGAATTGGACTTCTGTATCCATCCTTGCGCTATGAGATCATGCAAATAGTTTTTCATCTCTTGATAGAGAGGCTTAGGTACCGACTGATAAGTGCGTGCAACAGGAGTAGTGTCTCGAAGTGAAATGGCCAGTTGCAGTTTCTCTATACAACCAATGTCATTTTCAGATTTGGAAAATGAAGCTGCTTCCTCTTTTAACATTCGTTGAACAATCTGTTTTTCACGCTCTTCAAGGTGGCTCAAGTCGACTGATGGTACCCATGCAGTGTCAGAGGTAGGGCTGGTTTCAGTTTTTAGGTGATGTATCCTCACAGGCGTTATGTCGGAGTCCTCTAAAGCAGCCATTGGATACACAGCTTGTACTGGTTGCACTGTTCCTATCACCATCTTGCCCGTTAGCATTAGGTCATGATCTGTAGGATTTTGTACACTGACGATAATATGTGGAGACATACTTCTTCGCAGGGTCACTATTGTCTCGCAGAACTCCAGTCCATTGTGGATTAACATTGGGTTCGAAGATAAGGAGCGTTTCTTCCCTTGGTCGATGCGACTGTACTCTAGATTTAAATTGGACCGATGTGTGTTTGGGCACATGAACATTTCCCTTTGTTGTTTTGACATAATACGTACAAGGTGCTTCTGCATGAACTTGCTCGATAAACGCTTGAACCTTTTTCTTTACTTCACTAGAGAGTGCTGATTGATGAGATTTGTGGGTTATCGGCGGAGTTAAGTCCTTGTGGTTCATAAATTGTTCAATCACATTATATCTGATAATAGGATGCGAAAGTTACTTGCCCTTCATCACCAACACAGGTATGACGAGTTCTTTGGTTTCCTTTTCATCTGATGCCAAGCCGAATGTCACTTCTACCCATCCTGTGTAAGGTATTTCCTGTCCATTTGCGGCTACGAGACAGAGTCTGTCCGGTGCATCAATTATTTCCTAGACATCTCTTATCCTCAGATCAGGCAAGTGCCTACTCTTCCAAAGTTCGTCCATAATGCACACTTGAGAGCCTGTATCCCATAGGGCGTCCACGAGCAGGCCCTGAATGCAACATTGTACAAGACACTGTTTCCCTATAAACGCCGCGCAGGTCTGTTGGTCTGGTTCTCGTTTCTTCGTTCGCTTTACTGTATTGGTTTTTGATTTTGAGTTGTGGCCACAGTGTTCTTTGTGTTCGTTCCAGTGAGTGGCTTGACACGTTTTTGAACAATAGAGTGTTTTCTTACAGGCTGCACATTGTCTCAACTGGAAGCCAGAATTTGTAATACCACAACATGCACAATTTTGAGGGGACACTGTTGCATCGCCGGTCACTCTCTGTCCCGCGGTCGCGACCCGAACTCGTTTAAATAACTGCCTCTGCACGGTGTTGGTTCTCGCACTCTACAGCCAACCAGGAAATGGTCATTACCTCCACATCTATAACAGTGAGTACAATACACATCCAATCCACTTTGTTGACAGGCCAGGCATTTTCTGACTCGTGGTGCCGGAGGATGGTAGCGTTGTGTAGGAAGCCACTGTTGCTGCTGATATATCCCTCTCCGTCTCTCATAGGGCTGCCAATAACTCTGAGGTGGGTATGGAAACTGAAACGAATCTGGAGGCTGAGGTGAATAGGGCGCCTGGGACGGTGGTCCATTAACTGGATCTCTCACCTGGGTAGAACACTGTGCAGACATGAGTTGAGTTGGTTGGATGGACTCTTTAATTTGGGCAACTTCGGCTCGGAGGTCCTTTAACAATGCCATACCTGAGCGCATCTCCTTTAACTCATTCAAAATGTCAGGCTCACATTTCTCTTTCTGCTTATGACATTGCATCTTTTCTTTCTTTTCGACAGTAACTTCGCTTGTCTGTACTAAATGTGTCTTACTGGGATTCTGTTGACCAAGGAGCTTCTTTTTGCTTTGACGCTCGGTTTCATTTGCACACGCAATGTTGACTCTGTCAAAAAGGAGTTCATCACTCACATCAGTCGTGCTCAGGTAAGGCTGCATGTCGCTTCTAATGTTATCATTTTGTAAGCCAGTGAGAACCGTGTGGAGAAACATGCTCTGAACTAATTTTGGGTCATATTGCAGACTAGATTCGGCCTCCTGGGAAGCGAACAGGATCTTTTGTCTCAAGTCAAGACAGCGAACGAGAAAGTTTTGTGGCATCTCTTTGCTACCCGGAGTCTCTGAGGTAAGCTGCTTATACAATTCCGTTGCGCCCCTTTCCTGGTAATGAGCACGTAGTATACGCCTTAATGTGGGTAGTGTTAAGTTTGCTTTACCCTCCAGGTAGCTACGCAGCTGCATGCCTGGTGCGATCGTGCGGATTACAGCATCTACGATTTCCAATTCAGAGAATCCCCTGCTCAGTCCATGTTCAATTTGATGGGCTAAACTCGAAAAGGTAAGTTTGTCTTTCTGTCGAGGATCACTGATCTGGCACGATATTTGGAACTCTTTGTTCCACGAAGGCATAACAAGCCGAGCTGGTACTTGGTGCATATCATAAACGGATTCTTGCGGCGCACGCACATTTTGCTGTACAGGGGAGGTTGGTTGCATGTTTCCACTGTTAGCGGCACTAATGTTTTGCTGTGCGTAACTTACGACATGTTCTTTCTGCATCATCAGTTTTTGCAAAGTTAACTGTAACATGTCAATCCGGTTTTGTAGCTCTTCCTGCTCAGTGATTGTTGCTATCGGTTCAGTTACTGTCTGACAGGTAGGTGCTACGTGTTTTGCTAAATCACTTTTGCCATTAGCCTGCTGAATTTCACCAATTTTGTCTTTTAGACACAAAAGCTCGGACATACCCTCATCTTCTAGCTGCCCTATTGCCTCTCTCTCTAGGTACTCCACAATGGCAGAAATAAGACATGAGCGACTTTTACAAATTACACGCTCATACCCTTCAAAACTTAGGAATTCACACACTTCAGCAAGATTTTCTTTTGAAAGAGCATACAATGCTCCGATTACTTCTAATTTCAAGTCCTCTGATTGATCCATGAGTTACTCAGTCTAGAAATGTGTGCAGGGTGATCAAGAAAAATGTCCTTAGCTGACAGGGATTCCGCAGCGCTCCTGGCACTAGAAGTCGACCTCAGATTGCTTGCCGTTTTCCCCTTGACGTAGCACAGACTCTTGACGTTTTCACTCTGCTGCTCTCCTACGCTGAGTAATAGGCTGAATGGCGCTGAAGATAGACTCTCGTCATGGAAATCCAAACCTCACCGCATTCATCCTCGCTGGGGCCTCCAAAATGTAACGCCCTCACCGCCTGGTGAGGTGAAATAAACAGTTACGAACAACCACAGGCTGCTGCTGCATCTTCTTCCGAAGCTGTGTATTAACTTGAGCAGCGCGCGTCCCCTTCCCCCACCAGGTGACCGCTCAGAGAAAGACCAAAGTAATCGACCCGGATCAACTGATCCAAAACACTCCGTAAGTTACCCTCTATTGTCATTGTCAACATATTAGAACTTAGACAACATAACATACATGGAAAACTATTGTATTACTTTAGTATTTACTTAATATACATAATATAATTTCTCCTCTGTTACACAACTCAACATTATGTTTTCCTTTTTTTCTCTCTCATTCTCTTATGACCACCACACTGACAGATGAGTAATTCACTTTTCCTTTTAGACAATGTAAAAATTTACATCTTTACATTTTTGGAATCATAAGTAGCATAAGCATACTTGCTCGACCACATCTTTAAAACTGAAGTTGCTGTAAAGAAGAATTCAGCACTTGGACTTCTGTTCATGAATAGTATTTGACATTTAAAAAGTACTTATTGTATATTTTATTTATACAATATATAAATACTGTATATTGCACATAGTATATTGCAAAATGTAATGCAGCATGCTTTGTTTATAATAAATTTGATTAACAAAGTATTACATTTTATATCTCTAGTTTTTTCTTCAAGAGTATACAGAAATATAATTTTAATAATTCATTTAATTATTAAATATAATACTTCGACAACAACTGATTCTTCATTTCAATATTTCAGTAATTGGGATGCAAATAAATGATAATGATAAATGTATTAGTAAATTAATGTCACGCAAATACCTAACCAAGACCTTACGGGACTTTTATTTTGAAACGTAATCTACCGCAGGCGGGATTTGGTAAGGAAATAGCGAAGCGCTTTTTACTAGTAAAAATTCAATTGTGGAGCTCTGTAATTACAATTCTTACTAGTAAGAATTAAATTAGAGAGCTCTCTAATTCAGTTGTTACTAGTAAGAATTACAATTGTTGAGCTCTCTAATACAGTTTTTATATGGAGCGAAAATTGTGCCTAAATTTAACAAACAAATCCAGCGTTTTGGAAACAAACGCAACCTTTTATGCAAAAGAAATAAACTCTGAAACAAACAGAAAGCGTTTTACAAATACATAATGTAATTCGAGAGAAAATGCAAAGGTGTACCATACAAATGTACTATGTTTAAGTCTCACCTTTTTATGAGATTCTCTCAGCTTGATTTTCTCACAAATGTTACCATGCAGATTTTCTCACAAATGTTAACGTGCAGATTTTCTCAAAAATGTAACCTTGCAGATTTTCTCATAACTGTTAACGTGCAGATTTTCTCACAAATGTGACCCTGCAGATTTTCTCACAAATGCATGTGCAACTTCCTCTTACAAAACAGCAGGTGGTACTATTTGGAATTTGACACTAGTTTCTATAGGAAGAAGCCATGAACATTACCTTGCATGCCACCCTTACCAGTGCCAGAAAATGAATTAATTTCATTTACTAAGTTTCATTCAGTTAGTCTCGTGAAATTTATTGAAACTGTTAATAATAATCAGTTGCTGTTCTTAATAATAAATAATGAATTATGCATTGGTTTTAATATACAAATAAGTACAACAAACTGGATGCAATTTCAATGTTGTCACCCCTTCCACCCCATCTCATTCTCTCGTTCTTGTTTCCCAACTGTTTACATTCACAAAACACTACTTTTACAAGGATACTTTCTTATAAGGGAATTTTGACATCATTTTGTGTTTATATCAGGGCCGGCACTAGGCATGGGCAGGGCTGAACCCACCTAAACGTCTGTCTTGCCCACCCAATGAGAATCAAAAAATAACACCAAAAATTGTTGTATTTTCTATTGGCTGAAAGCAACATCACTCTTCACTTCACTGCTCTGGCTTTAGTTTGTAACAGAGAAGCATGCTACATGCTACAGGTGGAACCAAAATACTGTGCAAAGGAATTTTAGACGCACTGCACATATGTAAAATTAAGCATGTAAATTCAATTGTGCAGTAAAATCATGCTGGCAATATATAGGCTAGATTTTAACCTATTGACTTTCAGTAATGAATGAAAGCTCCATCTTCCGAAGCTCCTGCTTCAGAAATAAATCTGTCTCTCTCCATCTCAAACACCCCAATTCACGCTGCAGGTGGTAGCGAAACAATGTGCAAAATGGTTTAGTTTAAGCACGATGCGCGCTCACGATACCACATGAAAAACAGCAGACACGATGTAAAGTTCATTGTGCAGTGTAATAAGATTAATTCATTCAATTCATTAAACGAAATTAAACAGAAATCAGTGATCGTTCAGTGATGGGGAATGTTCTTAGCCCGCTTTCTTTTGTAGGCTTCTATTTATGTCCAGTTTACATAACCCCTTTATTTAATGTGTAAAACATCAATGAAATTACTATATAAAAGGCAATAATCAACAATAATTATGTTTTGTTTTAAACTCACAGTCTTCTGTAATGAATGCCTGTTTGTTATATTTATAACATCATAAATCATTTAAATCCTGCATGTATTGCAGTCATATACTGCAGTGATTGTTGAATTTCAACAAAAGCAAACCTCAAGAGTGACTGAAAGCATGATAATAAACTAATTTAAAAACATCTGGGTTATTTCATTAAACGTTTTTTACTTTTTCTAATATGTACAAACATCAGTTTGTGTCGCTTAAAACTAAATATAAACTTGTTTTTTACAGTGTTTCTGTTTTAAAAATACAGATCATCTTTTCTGTTGTTTTGACCTGTTTTCTCCAGTTAATTTTCTCCAAATAAATAAAAAGAAATTATATGAAATTTGGGAGAAATGTTGTCAGAAGTTCACAGAAATAAACAAAAATGATAATTTTACCAAAACATTTTTTTTAAACATTTTTATCAGAAAAAAGGAAAATAGTTTTTAAATGGACTCTTAATTTTGTCTGCAGCTATACTGTCTGTGTGGTTGGGGTATATGCCCACCCAGGATATCTGCTGGTCCACCCTTCTGCACCTGTAAGGAACCGGGCCTGGTTTATATGTCAATTGTTTTGTAAGATTTTAGTATTTTGCGCTCTTTCTGAGATGCGACTCGGTTTTTAGTAATTTTTGTGCATGAAAGTTGCATTGATACATATGTTTGACTTTTATCCATAGCAACTCATAGATAAAAGTATTTAACATTTTGTCTAAACACTATGGCATTAAAGTAGAGAGTTTTCTAGGCTATAAAAGATGAAAAAGCAAATAAATCGTCGTGGCAGTTGTTTCAGTCAGTCGTCTACATTGTTTGGTTGCCATATGCCTATTTAGACAAATAAACCAGCACAAAAAAAACTAATATAAATGTGGGTGCAGTTGCTGCCTAATGGTTAGAGAATCGGACTTGTGACCAGAAGGTTGCCGTTTCGATTCCCAGAGCCGGTGGCTGGGTAACGCTGCAGTGATAGCTCCCCACTGCTCCGGGTACATGTACGTGTGTACTTAAACAGTACATATATATGCTACACCTTTGCATTTTCTCTCGAATTTCATTATGTATTTGTAAAACGCTCTGTTTGTTTCAGAGTTTATTTCTTTTGCATAAAAGGTTACGTTTGTTTGCAAAATGTTGGATTTGTTTGTTAAGTTTAGGCACAATTTTCGCTCTATTGGAATTAAGATTTTTACTAGTAAGAATTTAATTAGAGAGCTCTGCAATAAAAATTTTACTAGTAAGAATTTAATTAGAGAGCTCTATAAACTGAATTATTACTAGTAAGTATGAAATTAGAGAGCTCTGTAATTGAATTCTTACTAGTAAAAATGCAATTGCAGAGCTCTCTAATTCATTTAGAGAGCTGTCTAATCGTAATTGTTACTAGTAAAAATTGAATTATAGTGTGCTCTAATTGTAATTGTTACTAGTAAAATTTGAATTAGAGAATTCTTACTAGTAAAAATGCAATTACGATGAGTGAAGCTGGGGAGAATTTAAGCTAATTCTGCTTTCCATAGATGTGAGGGAGGCGGGTGAAATATCACCCTAACCTTGCTAAGAAACTATCATGTCCAATATTGTCGACAGCAGAGATCATCACATACATCCCCCGCGGGTTCGTGAATAGACGTCCAGACAGCAGGAGAATTCGTGGATCTTTGTTAGTTGAAATCCTGACTAATCCATGATAATGAGTTCACCGCTGTGACTTCAGTCCTGTCCAGTCAGCAGCTGCTCATTGTCCCTTAAGGAGAAATGAACAAATCGTTTCGTTTGTACGAAATAAAATCTGTTCCCTTTCTGTCGGTCTCTCAACGTTGTGTCAAGCTGACAGATGGGGTTCGTCCCTGAGAACCAATCGCTTCCGAATTCTTTGAAAAGGCCAATGAAATTGGCGAATGAAATTTGCATGCCGGACTCCGCCCCCGGATATCCGGGTATAAAAGGGAGACGGCGTGCCTCATTCATTCACCTTTTGTTCTTCGGAGCCTTGGCTCATGATCAACAGACTTTGCTACAAATAGCAACTACAAGACTGCCGGTTCTACGATGTGGTGCAGCGGATTGTCCCTTCCTGCGGCGACTTCCCCTCGGCGTCTCGGCGGTTCCAGAAGTGTTTGAGTTTTTTCTCTAAAAGATCAAATTTCTCCAGCGTGGCATGTCCCGCTGTTCTCGTGGCTGCAACACACTCATCGAGGAGGGGGATGGACACGATGTCTGCTTCCATTACGCTGGGGCAGATGTTGTGGATACGTCCTGCCCGCACTGCGTTTGACGATTCAGACATTGCGTCACGGGTGGCTGTGTTCCCACGGGACTCAGCCACCACCTCATCTGCTTCCCGTTCCGTGATGGCAGGACTACGGCCCTGCTGCCCGCTACGGCGAGCAGCGAGGTGATATGAGGATTACTGTGAGCGCTAATCCGTCAGCCACTGGCTCGCGGACCATTCGCACCTCGTCTCGCTCGTCTGACCGTTCCCCATGAGACGGTCCCACCGTCTTGTTCCTCAACCACGAATCGGAAACGGTATGTGATGATGAGATGTATGTTGCAGCATCGGAGGGTGACTTACTGGCATCAAACTCCGACGATTCCTTGAAGCTCCCTCCCTCGGGGGGTCGAGCTCAGGAAGAAGCGGACGTCGAAATGTCAGCCATGCTTTCCCGGGCCACCGGCATTGGGTTGCGGTGCACCGCACTGCCTCTCCCAATGCTCGCGGTTGGAAACACGGTACCTCTGGCTTGAGAGTGGCTCTGAGCCGCACTCGCCCCCAGTGCCGTGTTCCCCCGGAAGTGCATGAGGAACTTAGTACGACCTGGAACGCCCCCCTTTGGCGCATACACGTCAACTAGTTCCATCACCCTTTCTTCCCTCGATGGTGGTGCAGCTAGAGGATACGTCGATGTCTCCAGGGGCTCGACCTAGACTTCCATCCAAAGCACGTAGGCTTTTCGGCATCTGAGGTGTCGAGAGCTTACTCTGCTGCGGGCCAAGCTGTCCCCTCTCTCCACGCTATGGCCATCCTGCAGGTCCATCAGGCCAATGCGCTGAGAGAGCTCCTCGAGGGTAAGACCGACCCAGCGCTTATGCAGGAACTCCGTGCCGTCACCGACCTCGCTCTACGGGTGACCAAGGTGACCGCGCGGGCCCTGGGTCGGGCGATGTCCACGCTTGTGGTCCAGGAGAGACACCTCCGGCTGAACCTTGAACAGATGAGTAATGCCGAGAAAGTCCGCTTTCTCGACACACCCATCTCGCAAGGGGGGGGTGGGCTGTTTGGTGATACGGTCGAACCGCAGTTCTCGACAGTAAAGGAGCAGACAGAGGATATCAAGTATATCCTCCCCAGCCACGACTCAACCGCCATCTGGCCACCGAGATCCCGTGCACCGTCTGCTTCCCAGCAGCCCTGGTCCTCTTCGCGACATCGAAGAGGAGACCACCACCCCGTCAGCAGCCGCGGCGGAAGCCAAAGCGGCCCTCATGGGAATACCCCAGGGAGATCGAGAATACCTTCAGAATACATTACATCGCTGGATGGTCGATCCGGGACGGTTCCTGCCCCGTCCCAACAGCCCACTTCTAAGAGTTTTCTCTCTCTCTGGGAGTTTATCACAGCCGCTCTCACCCTCTACACGACGGTGTTCGGCAACTCGACGTTGCGTCACTGCAAGACACAATGTCGAGGATAATCAGCAGCCTAAGCACTCTCAAATCAACGGTGCGTTGTGCCACATCATCGTCTGGGTATTATCACAGCCGCTCTCACCCTCTACACGACGGTGTTCGGCAACTCGACGTTGCGTCACGGCAAGACACAATGTCGAGGATAATCAGCAGCCTAAGCACTCTCAAATCAACGGTGCGTTGTGCCACATCATCGTCTGGGTATTATCACAGCCGCTCTCACACCCTACACGACGGTGTTCGGCAACTCGACGTTGCGGCAAGACCCAATGTCGAGGATAATCATCAGTCTAAGCACTCTCATTCGATGGTGCGTTGTGCTACATCATCGCCAGGCAGGTAAAACTGCAGAGCCGATCTCCTCTCCGGGGGTCCCCCCCAGATGAAGCAGAATGTACCCCTAGCCTCCCTGTCTCGGTCCCTGGGAGCCTGACAAGAGCTTCCCAAACTGTCACGGTGACTACGGGATACGGTCCATCTTGTCTACGCGATCCAACTCCCCAGACGCCTGCCCAAGTTTCGGGGCATCCCCTCAACCTCAGTCAGAGGCAAGGATGCTCCCGTGCTTCGGGCCGAGGTCGCCACCCCTCTGGAGAGGAAGCGATCGTGCTCGTCCCTCTAGCCAAGATGTTCAACAGGTTTTACAGCCCATACTTCATCGTCCCCAAAGAAGCGGGGGTCACTAGATCAGCGTAGCCTGAACAGGCACCTACTCAAACTGCCGTTCAAGATGCTCACACAGAAGCACATCCTGGCATCTATCAGATGTCAAGATGGATTCATGGCAATCGACCTGAAGGACGCTTACTCTCATGTCTCGAATCTCCCTCGTCATCGCCCATTCGTACGGTTCGCTTTCGAGGGTCAGGCATATTAGTACAGAGTCCTCCCTTTCAGTCTGTCCCTGTCCCCACGAGTCTTCACGAAGATCGTGGAAGCCGCCCTCACTCCCATCAGGGAGAAAGTTTAGTACCCACACACCTATCTCGACAACTGGCTCATTTGACACACTGGCGAGATCTGTAATGTACACACAGGGACCTAGTGCTTCGGCACCTAGATCGATTGGGACCACAGGTCAACCGAGAAAAGAGCAAGCTCTCCCCTGCGCAGAGCATCCTCTTTTTTGGTATGGAACTCAACTCTGTCTCCATTACAGTGCGACTGATTACAGAAAGTGCTCAGTCAGTGCTGAACTGCCTGGAATAACTCAAGCAGTCAGCGGTCCGCCTGAAACAATTTCAGAGGCTCCTGGGCACATGGCATCCTCGGCGGGGGTGATACCCCTCGGGTTGATGCACATGAGACTGCTCTAACACTGGCTACAGAGTCGAGTTCCCTGGGGAGCATGGCACACTGGCAGCAGGCGGATGGTGATTACGCCTTTCTGCCGACGCACCCTAACCCCTTGGTCTTCAATGACTTTTCTACGGAGGGGGGTCCCTCTCGGGCAGGTCACAAGGCGCGTCGTGATGAAGACAGTGCCTCCCTGCAGGGTTGGGGTGCCGTGTGCAATGGGCACGCAGTGTCGGGGTGCCGTGTGCAATGGGCACGCAGTGTCGGGGCGATAGACGGGCCCCCGCCTGCGCAGGCATATCAACTGCCTAGAGTTGTTGGATGTGCTACTTGCACTGAAGGGGCTACAACCTCTCCTGCAGGACAAGCACGTGCTGGTCCGGTCAGACAGCACAACTGCCATAGCGTATATCAACCGCCAGGGTGGCGTTCGCTCACGGCAGCTAACACGACTCACCCGACGCCTCCTTCTGTGGAGTCCGCAGGTGAGCAGATCCCTGCGAGCCAAACATATCCCAGACGATCTGAACCAGACAGCTCTCTCGTCAGTTGACGCCTCGCAGAGAGTGGCGACTCCACCCCCGCGGAGTCCAGCTCATTGGGTGCAGCCCGAAGGTAAGAGGTAAGAAGGTAAGAAAGAGGTAAGAAAGAAGCTAATGTCAGTCAACATCCAATCACATACCACACTCTCACAAACACTCATCCTCACATACACTCACTCTCTCTCTGACACACACACACACACACACACACAGGTTGACTATCCCCGTGGGGACAGTCCATAGGCGTAATGTTTTTATACTGTACAAACTGTATATTCTATCCCCTATCCCTAACCCTATCCCTAAACGTAAAGATCATAGAACACTTTTTGCATTTTTAGATTTGTAAAAAATATTGTTCTGTACAATTTATTAGCTTTTTTGCCCCTGGGGACCTCAATTTTGGTCCCCACGGTGACACGAGTCCCCATGTGTTGGTGTGTATTCAGGTTTAGGTCCCCACCGGGATATACAAACATGAACGCACACACGCACGCACGCACGCACGCACGCACACACACACACACACACACAACTAATTGTTCTATTGATATATTGTCACAGTGCATTTATGATCTAATTTTCTATTGGTCCATTACTGTTTAAAAACAAGTTGTTTTTTATTAAAACCTGAAAAACTCATCTTGAGGCAAATTATTTGAATCGGTGATCTTATTGGTACTTTAATGGTTTCTACATAAATTCCCACAATATGTAAGTGAATGTTTAATCTTTAGATCTTAAATTTAACACTATAAAAGTCAATAAGTAAAAAAAAATCTTGTGTAAAATTACAGTTAAAAACTGTAAAATCGTGTGTAAAATTACAGTTAAAAACTGTAAAATCGTGTGTAAAATTACAGTTAAAAACTGTATTTATAACTACGGAAAATTACTGTAATTTTATGTAACGGATATTTTCTGTTAATTTTACGGGTTTTTTCCGGCGCCCCAGCTGCCGGACACTTTCCGTTTTTTTACGTTTTTTTTTACAGTGCATCTAACACACACAACACCAGGTCAGACAGTCTTCAGATCTGCTCGAACACAAACATGTTGAACATCTTACAGTAATAATAATCACATGCAAATCCTTATGGTTTTAAAATAAAATAAAATTATTTTTATTTTGCATGCGGTTTTATTTTGAGTCTTGTTTTTGTGAGATTTAGGTCAGTGGTTTCTTTCAGAAGGAATAAAACAAAACACTTCATTCTTTATACTCCTAAAACCCTCCGACTATGGAACTCATTGTGGTCGGTGCATTCAGTGCTTTTAAAATCATGTTGTTCTAGCACATATACATGATTTATAGAGATGTTGACCAGTCAGCATTATTTCTTCTGACATACAGCGTCTCTGATCCTGAAACACTGTTAATTTTTTATTTCACGTGTTTATTTTTTACAGCAGAACCGTTTCTCCATCAAAACCATCAAAAATCACCCAGATTCATGCGAACCGGCACCTAAACTCCATTATACATTGAGGGAGCGATCGGAGCTGTTTAATGGCCTTGTTTTACTGCGTAATGGCTTTTCTGTGTAGCTCTTTGCCAACACAAAATCAACACTAATGTGTTTAAACACGCGTGTGTGTTATTATAATAGATGTTGTGCAGAAGAGTGATTATAGACTGAATAACTCAAATGACACCTGAACAGAAAACACAATTAAATAACACAAACACACTTCTACTGTAATGTGTGAATATATCCAGCTTTCCAATTCTCACGTGAAAGAAAAATCCTAGATGAGCTCTCAGTAATGTCTCAATTATTAGTTCTCCTAGACATTAATGAGATTTAAAGTCTCATGTATGGAATTCCAAAAGTGACAATATTAAAAATAAATAAACACAAAAAATAAATCCACGAAGAAATGTAAAAAAGCAAAAATAAATGAGTATTTATACTTTTATTTCCTTATTTATGGGTAATTATATATTTTTTCACGCTTATTTATTTTTTCATTTATTTATTTATACATTTATTTATTTCCACTTTTATTTATTTCCACATTTATTCATGTATATATGTATTTATTCCTACATTTATTTATTTTTACATTTATTTATTTCTACATTTATTTATTTATGTATTTCTTTGTCTGGATGCTAATGAGTGGGGGCGTGTTTCACCTCAGACATTAGCAATCGATCTCAGAGCGGCAGTGCTGAAGCTTTGAGGCCACAGGGACAACTTGTGGTGTGACCAAACGAAACGAGGTTGACGAAGTTGCATAGAGAAGGCAATCTAGTCATTTAATATCACCCTAACTGTATGTAGATAGGGTTACCACACATAGCCTACATACTCTTTATTAGGGACATTGCCGTAAAACATTATTCGGTCGAGATTTCTAAAATGTCTTTGCACACATGAACAGAAACTGCACAACAACAGGTCTGCTGTGAGACACTTGGAAGAATACACTTGGACATGGAAGCGCGTGGAATTATCCACTAGTGATCACATTTATTGCAAATGCGCTGGATGGAGCTGATAAGAACTTGAGTTGTTTGTCGATGAGACTCGCACAAACCAGCACAGAACGCAGAGAGAAACCAGCGCATTTCACTGAAGTCTACGCAAGCATTATGATCAATGCGTTTGAAACGCATCTGCAAATACAGTTTACATTCGCGTTTCCTAACTTTGCAATGCATAACACGTGGCATTTCGAATGCTTAAATTATAACGCATATTTCCATAGGCGTAATTTGCGGGTGGACGGGTGGGTCATGTCCCCACCAATTTTTTCCAAAGTCAATTTTGTTGCTTTGTAAGCAGAGGCAATTTCTAACAACTCCGCCCATCAGTTTCATGCAATTTCATGCATTAGATGCTATATGTTCGTCCTTATTGTTCTCGACATGCCGTTGCTATCGTCTATTGCAAGATTAATTACATTTTGATACTTGATTGAAAACTCAAATAAATGGAAAAAGTCACAACTTTGTAGTTTTATGAGTTCAAAACCAAATTTAGAAAGTTTGTTGAATATTTGTAGCCTGTCTGGCAATGCCCGTATAATAAGTGAAAATAAGATTTTTTTAAAGATATTATTTTTCCATCTGTTTCCCCTGTATAACTTACTTGAATGTTTGTCCTTATTAGCAGGGGGTTCCCAAACGTCTCAATCCTTCACCCAGCAACAGGTAATCTGTGTCAAACACACATTTTTAACAAAGGGGAAAACACATTAGTTTCAGTAGTTTTTATTTTATCACAAATTAATACGTTTAATTACGTACGGCAACAGCCATCCTTACATATAATAAAGCATAACATGCTTTAAATGATCTATTAATGAAAACATGATATAGTTTAAAAACAAATGGAAGCAGATCTGATATGTGGAATGTTTAGAATAGTGAGTTTAGCGGATTCGTACGGTGGCGTATTGCTGCCACGTATTTTTCCACTCAATTATGTTGTTAAAACGAGATATGTCGTTTTTAACGAAATATCTCATTTAACGAGATAATATGTCGTTAAAACAACATATTATCTCGTTTTAACAACATATTATTTCGTTTTAACAACATATTTGAGTGGAAAAATAAAATGTAAGTGGCAGCAGTACGCCACCGTAGTAAAGGGATAATATGACGTCTCATAATAATTACACATTAATCTATTACGTGAAAGTGACATGTTTTCTAGCTGGACATAGGTAAAATGTCATGTTTTCGAACCACGGCCCGCTGTACGGTACACTAAAAGAATCCGTAAAAATAGGGCACAATATACTGTATTATTATGAAGGAATTTTCTGTATTCATTTTTACAGTTGTTTTTCCTGTATTTTACATTTTGCACTGCATTAAATTGCATAGCATTAACGGAAATGTCCATAAAATAAAGGAAAATGTACTGGTAATTTTCTGCAACTACTTTATCTGTTTTTTTACGGGATTTCTTTTTTACAGTGTAGCCAAAATCAAGAGAGCGATTTCTATTCTGAGTTGTGCTTACGGATACAGAATATTTAATAAATGTTTGACTGACAACAAATCCAGCCTGAATACATTTCAGATGTAATAGTTTATATCCACGAAGCTTCGCATAACAGTCTAGTTCATCAACGAGGAATAATGCCACTTCCAATGGGTCCTCTCAGCTACCACAGTGACGACCGGACCATATTCGTTGCCACGACGTACCAAATTACGTTTATGGGACGTGACGAGTACATCCCAACAACCAAACAGTTAAAATCGTTTTTATAATTGTATTTAAACACATCGTCCCTCGCATGGATGATTAAATTAATTTGTGATTTAATCTGTGCATTAAAGATTCAATTTTATGCATAATTTACATAATTTTCTAGTTAAATATGTATTATACAAAATATGACGATTAATAAAACTTAACACAGCACTGTACATCAGCATCAGACACTTTATTGAGATAGGCTACTGAAGTAAATGACATAAATAACCAAAGACTTCTACTCAATGTAGAGTATTCAAAGCAGATATTTATTGACAAAGATTAATAAATATTATCTTTAAAACAAAAGTTTAGCAGGATGTCCGTTTTTTAGATACAACTATCAAAAGCTTCTTCAGTCACACTCACAAACATCAGGGTCCGTTCATTTAAACGTGCCAAATCAATCGAAAATGTGTTTACTCTCACATCTGTGAGGTATAAAGAATAAAAGTAAAATAACCGTTAATGTTTTAATGATGCCAGAGTGTGGCTCTTTGCAGAACAGAGAACGCGCGTGCTGGACAAGCGCGCATTAAATAAATAGGAACAGTTTTGATTGTTTTATCTTATTAAACTCCAGTTTAATAGCTCAGTTAATAGCACCAGTTCAGTTAATGAACCATCTTGTTAAAATATGTTCATTATGTCCTCAGTTGTATATTGATGTAATGCTGTACTGTTCTGCATTATGCATATGTGTATGCCACAAGAGGGCACTAAAGTATTATTTAGTGCCTAAAGTATTACTTATTACCTATAAAGCCTTACATGGTTTAGCTCCTCAGTACTTGAATGAACTCCTTTTGTATTACAGTCCTTCACGTGCATTACGCTCTCAGGCGTCCTGTCAGTTGGTAATACCTAGAATTTCAAAATNACACACACACACACGTACGTACACAGACAAGTACGCACACACACACACGCTCAGTGAGAGCACACATTTAGGATAAAGGAGAGAGAAGCACAGGTCAAATATAACAGATAATAAATTCCTATATGCAATATTAATTAAGTAAAACTTTAAGATTCTAAAGCAGCCCCCCCGGTCAGGCAGATCTTCTGAGGGTTTAGGCTGCATTAGTTAGATCAACCGGAACCAAAAACACAACTGATGTACTTGTTGCATCAAAGAGTACAGAACAGTACTCTACTCTCAGCCAGTCTTGTCTCATTGTTCCAAGGTTACCACAGCGAGCAGGATGCAGTTCATGGCCTGACCTGATGGTAGAGTGGAGAATGGGAAGTGGGGACCTGACAAGAGCTGAGATGATAGAGCTGGATAAAGAAGGACGCGGTCTCTTGACATGTCTTCACCACAAAACTTCAAATGCTATTAGATTATTAATGATAATCTTAAACTACAATCTATTTTATTAGTAAGTTAATTTATTTTTATTTAGCCTTGTTGTGCAAGCACTGTCGAGCCTGTGCAGAGGCAGCAGCTTTTGCCAGAGGGGAACTGGAATCCCCTGGTTGGGCCTGGGTTCTCCTGAGTTTTTTTTTTCTTGATTGGAGTTTTGGGTTCCCCACCACTGCTTGCATACTGTTTTGCACTATTTGCCTGGCCGGGGGGCTGCTTTAGAATTTTTAAGTTTTACTTAATTAATATTGCATATAGGAATTTATAGTCTGTATAATATTTGACCTGTGTTTCTCTCTCCTTTATCTTAAATGTGTGCATTCACTGCGCGTGCGTGTCTGTGTGTGTGTGTGTGTGTGTGTGCGTGTGCGTGTCTGTGTGTCTGCGCGTCCGTGTGTCTGTCTAAGTCTATGTGTGTTAGTACGTGTGCATTGGGCCTCATTCATGAAACACGAGCAGAACGATTTTTTTGTGTAAATAGTTCGTAAAGTCGTTTTGACGTAAATTTTCGGATTCATGAAAATGTTCGTATTTTCAAAATGTTAGTTGGTACGAAAGAAATGTACACCTGCTCCATACCACGTAATGTTCTGTATTCTTTTAGACAAACTGATGACACTGCATTTTGATGTACTATGTATCATAATGATATTTCATGAGTCATTTTGCCCTGTCTTTTATCATTTTTTACTTTGGGTAAAACGCAGAGCTCGTCACTGTCCTTTTTTACACAGCCGACAGCTGTCCAAACACAGTGAAGAAGAGGCGGGACAAACACTACATTGAGCAAACATCATACACAACAACGGAGAAGTTAATATTAATGGTTACTGCATTTTCATATTAAGTAATATTCTTTATAATAAGATACTAGTGACAAGTAGGCTAACTGTTGCGGATATTCTTAATCAGACCAACCAACGCATCTCCAGAAT